>NC_133772.1:94671085-94760850 GCF_003597395.2 Chelonoidis abingdonii
ATGGGCCACACATTGAGCCACAGTCAGAAGGGCATTACGGAACCAACACAGAGGCTCATAAACACCATTATCATAGATAGAGCAGTCGCAAAGCTCAAATCAGAAAGACCAATCTGACCAGCCTGGATGACTACAGGAAGCTACGACTCAATGCAGCACACGTGGATCTTGATTCTGCCCTAACTAGTCAACAAGACACTTAGCCTCTCCAGAACTCAATGGATATGGAAGACAACTAGGATATACTCAAGGCAGCTGCACAGTGCATCAAGGCAGCATATCAAGTATGCATGTCCTCACCTGTTCTGCATAGGCTTAACCCCCTCAGCCAGATAATCACAAGGACTGGATACGGGTACAGTTCAGGAGTGGAATACACATCACCACCTCTTACATAGAGACATCAATTTATGCTAGAATGAACGAACATCGACTCGCTAATCCACTGACGCGGAATTACAGTGGATATCGATGTCATCGACGAGAATTGCGGGATGGTAGTGAGAGAGGAAAGGTAGTCAGACTGATGGGTGAACTACCAGCGCCAAAGCAGACATACAGACCGGCTACAAGTACCTTGCGTCCACAGTCACATGAAACACGATGAGAGCAAGAAAGACAGCAACTCAAGTATCACCAGATAAGACAGTCCTGAAGAGCCAGCTCAGTGGAAACAAGATCACCCTCAACAATACGCCCTGCCGGTCATAAACCTGCCGATAGTGAGCTGCCAAAGGAGACATGAGCTGCCGATGAGACCAGAAGCTCTCCAAGGCACGGAGTTTCCACCCCAATCCCACACCCAGAGACTGTATAAGCGCGAAAGAAGCGGCGGGCTTGTGACGTCAAACACTGTCCTGACGAACTGAACATCAGAGTACTCAGTCAGATCCCAAAGATGATACTGAGAATGCTGAGGCAGCAGCAGAATGGGAGGAAGACAAGGCAGAAGAAGTCCATGGTAAGACAAGACCTCATGGATGTACCCTCGACAATAGCTGAGTGCTGAGATTGGAAATCTACCAGGCTGGAAGGCTAACTAAAAGACAGCACTGAGGCCTCATAGCACACAGACAGCCTGGCACAGATCAGTAACCAGGGTCTACCACTAGAAGACCCAAGGTCGACTTGAGATGAGGCCTCAGAGACAGTCAAGCACATACAGCTGTAAAGATCAGGCTAGAACGAACCTGAACGGCACAACCAAGTGGCTGCACTTTACTCGAATCTGCACAGCATATGGCTAGACCCTCCCAAGACCAATGGGAATTCCACAGAGTTGTGAGTAATGCAGGCAATTTCTGTGGATCTCTCAGATCCGCACGACAGCAGTGCTGCCAATCACAGACATCGTTGTAATAGACAAGCATGCCAATGACAGCAACATCAGAAGAAGAATATGAGACAACTGTGAGAGTACAGGGCCTGAATAGGACTAGAGAGTATGTGGAAATGAGGGTCCAAGTGGTCGATTATTAGGACACTCTGGGGCTGGATGCCGAACTGGGTGAGGCTCCAACAGTTCCCAGCGACAACATCAGAGCTCTCTCAGAAGAGTGAGGTAGGCACGCTAAAGATACTGCGCAGAACCCTCAAACTCCCAGGCCTCTGGTAGAGGACCCGAGGTTGAGGAAGACACATACCACCCATAGGGGTGAGAGGGGAATTTTTTTTTATAATGTTTAACACTTGTGCTCCTGAAAGCTAAGAAATTGATATTCCTCAAGGCTGAGAGTGCCTTAAAGTATTAGCCCGCATGTACAAAAACACAACAAATAAAATGAAGTTGCTATTCCAGGTGGTGGTTTTTTGGTCATAACTCAGTACATTTATCTATAGTAGATGCCTTTGATCTCATGTTTTTTTCTCAGATGAAGGTGTAATTACATTTGACCCTGTTATGAATATTGATTTCTATTGATTTGTGTCTGTCATGCTGTAAGTACTGATTGCCAAACATTAAATGCCATCCAGGGATTAAAACATGCTGATTTTCTATGACCTATTTCATAATAATAAACATAGTGTTAAGGAGCAAATATTAAGTCCTGTCTCCATCCATACTCTAGGTAAGTTTACACTGAAGTCAATAGTAGTTTTGCCTGAAGAGGGTCTCTAAAATTTTTTATTTTATTAAATCATTTGCTGTTTAAGACAGTGTAGCAGAAGTGGCAAAATTATAATTTTCTGTAGTAGGAAAAGTCCCTTGTTTGGGCCCTGACAACGGGCTAAATTCTGCCATCAATTACACCTGTGCTAATCCAATGAATTAAATTCAACCCCAAGGGCATGTGTAATTCAGGGAAGAACTTGATTCAACATTTCCAGAAAAATATGGCTAGAGTACAAACCAGGAACTGCTAATATCAAGAGACAAAAGGATAAAAGGAGAAAGCATGCAGAAAATGCAGCCAGGAGTCCTGTGACACCTTATAAACTAACAGAAGTTTTGGAGCATGAGCTTTTGTGGGTGAATACCCACTTCGTTGGATACATGTATTCACCCACGAAAGCTCATGCTCCAAAACGTCTGTTACTCTATAAGTTGACATAGGATTCTTTGCTGCTTTTACAGATCCAGACTAACATGGCTATCCCTCTGATACTTGACATGCAGAAAATATACACAAATAAATTGGAGGTGCATATGTGGGATGGGGAATGAGGCTTGAAATTAAGTATTTACCTTGGCCATCATGGCTGAATAGGCAGTGTACAAAGGATCATCTTCTAGTTTGCTATAGGGAGAAAAAATGTAATTCAAATAGCTTATTATGTGGCTTATTATAACATCAGAGATTATTATAATGCTGCCAGAACGCAGGTTTCATTTTCATTAAGGGGAAGGTAAACACTTCATTACCTGCAAGCCATGTTGTAAACATATCTCCTAATCTCTCACTCCATGTGAAATTCTTTGTTAAAACATATTTATTCATATGTATGTGCAGGTGAGTAAGATAGTTATGTATTTTACTGCTGATTAACAGGCAGTGCTGACATGTCTGGAAAAGCAGGCTGCAGATAATAGTTATAGCTGTTCCCGTTGTCTAATGATTATCTATGATATGATTATAGGTAGATTATGTATTCAAAAAACATAGGGAAGAATCTGCAAAACAGTGGAGGAATGCTCTGCTTGTCTGTAATTTTTCTTCTATTAGTAGTCTAATTGCAAATAAGGCAGCAACTGGCATTAACAGGAAATCACACTCTCCCACCAGTGGTATTTTGAACCATTTCCCACATATTGCATGAAGTGTGACAAAAACCTAATAATATGAACATTTATATATTAGTACCAAACGGCAGTGGGATCATCCTGATGGCAGGCAAAAATTATTAGTTTGGGCTCATATGCCTCTGAGAAATTGAGCCTCGCAATGCCTGCGTTACATATTCACTAAGTTTTACAAATGTCTCTTCTCCTAAAACCCAAAAAAAGTGTTAAAATGTGTGCTAATATAAAGTTTATATAGAGGTTCAACATAAAAAATAAATACATATGGGCAAGTAGAGAATGGAAAAGGAAAAGCAGGACACTCTACAATACTGAACTGCACTGCTACTAAATCACTTTTGTAATGAAAATGTCTGTTACTGATTCAGTAATGTATGACTTTACTTCTGTTGTGACAATGAATTTACTTTTATGGGGTAATTCTATAATTAGTTAATTGAAAATTGGACTGCGTAGATTGGTCCTGCGTAATTTTGAATGTGGTTCTACTTACCTTCTCTCAGTGAGCGCATTGCGACTGAAATGGAGGATAATCTGATGAAGTGGATCCGGGTGTTTTTCAGTCTCTTCTACCTCCTCCTCATCTTTTTTTGGAGGTGTCTGAACAAAAATTTACATTTAAATATTTTATAAATCAAACAACAAATTAATACAGAGACAATTGAACTCAGTCAAAAGCATCATAATTTTATTTTGTTTAAATTCTTTTGCCAATATTCATGATATTCAGCAGTTTACAACATCAGAAACATGTTCTTTTGTATGACTATGAAGCATTTACTATCAAATAAGAGTAACATAATCAGGTATTGTAAAGTTTAAGTTTCTCATTTGCAATGTAGTGACTTAGACAGCTACAAACCTTATTCAGCAGAAATTAATATGTAGGCTTCTGTGCCACCAAAGATGAACGAAAGGCCCAGCTGAGTTATTGAGCAGGAAAATCAGCTAGGAAATGGAACCATTTTTACTAATATCCACAGATGCCTCCTGTAAAGAACTGCCAAGGGAGTGAAGACTTTACTGTGATATTTTTTTCTATATCACTATTCTTGAGTCACAAGATCAATGGAATATCTCCTTAACCTTACATGTGGACAAATCATATAGGCTGTTTTGACATTCCTGAGTAGGACTTTTAGAATGTCACCCACCCTGTCTCATTGGGTGAGAAACTTTATCAGGCCTATGGTATGGTGGACAGCCCTGAAGGATGGGTGGGAATGACAAGTGTGGGTGCAGCCTTCCTTTTACCTCAGCATGTAGCTACATACATAGTGTCTGTACTTTACCGGCCACCATAAATGTAGACACAGACTAGGAGGTATGCAGATGTACTTAACAAGATGTGCAGTAAGTGAGAGAAAGGTTCCTAAGGAGATACATCACATTTTATTGCTTACTTCCACTACATTTTTTCTCCACACATAAGTTAGCGATGCATATTTGTGCCGCACAGGTGTCTTTATTTACCTGCACACATTACATGCTTAATGTTAATGTTGTGCCAGATTTACTGAAAATAAGCAGTGAACACTCTGAACTTGATCAAATCAACACTATTTTTCTCTGGAAGAATCAAAGTCACACTCCTTAATGAAGGCTATAACGATCTCAAATACATTCCTTCTATCCCAAGCCATTTTAATATTATAACTAGTCAAAAATCTCAGGAGTTTTTTGTTGTTTTTTTCCCCCAAATAAAGATATTTGCTTTCCATCTTTCCTCTGGCTCAAAAGCTGGCTGAACCACTTTAGCTCAAAGTTTTAATAAAATTCACCTTCAAGCAGAGACCAAGCATATGAAACATCAGCCCAAAAGGTGACAGTGTTTAGAAAGTTATGAGCAACTGAAAATGAAGTATTAAAATGAAAACATATGCATCCTTAACGGTAGGTATCTGTCTATTGCAGGGCTTCCATCATTGTAATATCTGAGCATCCTCCAAGTAAAAAACAATAGTAATTGTGAAGTCTAATAGACTCCATGGAGTTTCTGGCAATTTTTGAGGTAAATACTCTCAGTGGAGTAGGTTTTGGGGCTTTTTTTTTGGACTGGCTGTCTTTTGGGGTTGGTAGCAATTTAGGGTATAAGGAGACGTCAGTATTGTGAATGAAATTCCTATGGTGGAAAGTCTTTTTCAGAGAGGAATGTTTTGCAGTCTTTGCAAGTTCTGCAGAGTGGCCTTCTTGATCCTGCCACTACTATGATATGGAAATATTCACCTCTTACTGGTTCCAATTTGCTCTCACTTTATTAGTTACATGATTAATTACGTGGTGATAGGTTTGTAAACAGTATGATCTTTTTAGTAATTTTTGTTTACTTACAACTGAAAATTTGCTATGAAGTGGAAAACATATGAAAGAAATGGTACAATACTGAGTTTGCCTTACTTTTCTCAAGCAAATCTGTAACAATGAAAAGACATGGCAGCAAGCGAGTTAATAGGAAGGAAATAAACTAGTGCAACACAATGAAGACCAAAGACAGGGGAAATGTACTGCCATCACGTGGGTCTAATCTTGAATGGGAATCCTTGTCCAGTTAAAAGGGCTCCTGCCACTATTTTAAAAAAGTGAACAAAGAATCTGACTATGGTTGTCATAGGTGTTGGGATTACCTCCGAGATCTCTTTTTACTTGGCTTTTCAAGAACTCAGTTTGACTCCAGATTTTGTCACTCTTATTTTTAACACAAGTACACTAAGTTGATTAGACTCAAGAGTAGGAGCAGAACTGTAACTAGACATTGAGCAAACATACTTGTGTAATGCCAACAGATCTCTGCAGGACTGAACTGGGGACCTCTGGAGCTTAGTGCATGAGCCTCTACCACATGAGCTAAAAGCCAACTGGCTGTTAGCTAGGGCTGTAGAGCAGACTCATTTAACTCTAAGTGGTCTCGGCGCCACTACAAGGGACAGAACATCACACCCAGAAGGTGTGGGGGTTACACTTGTGCCTCCTGTCAGGTTTTTTAGGCATTTCTCCAACCCCTTTTTCCACTTCCGCAGTTTTGTGCCCTGGGTGGCTGCCCTGCTCACACCGCAGTGGTTACAGCCTGCATAGGAGGTGGATAAAGAGCATAATACACATTCAAACTTACACAGAAAACCTCTTTCTTTATATACGTTTATACATTACATTGCATTTACTATGCATTGCATCATGCATTTTGGGTTTTGCTTGGTTACTTTGTAGGAACCATCCCTGTACAGCATGTTCTGCCCATGTATGACTACTCTTTATCTCTTCTTATATTTCAGGCTTATCTAGTCCATTATAAATGGTTCCCTGGGTATTTCCCTGTTATCTTAGCTAATACAAACATTGTCTCTTAGCTTACTGACCCATTTACCTATCTTAGCTGGCATAGACATTCTATTTCCAGCCTGCTGTTCCATTTACCTCCCTAATCCTGTCTCCCAAGAAATGTGGTCTTACCCATGTCTAATTACTCACGTGAAGCTAGACTTCCATTCCACTGCTTTTGTTTTGCTTTTTTACATTAGCATTCATTTCATTTGCATTATGTTTCTATAATTCCTTTTTTAAGTTCACTACCGAGCAACACATTTCCAAGACCACAATAGTTGTAATCATTTGAATCACCATTAATATTAGACTCAAAGTACAAACCAGGGGATGCAAGCTCACCTTGTCTAGTATAGTCCACCATGGTGTAACTCTATACTATAAGCTTGCTTGGCTATTAAAAGATCCTTCTGTAATGTTATTTCTGCTTTTACTTTAATTACATTATAAAAATCGGTACAAAATTTAAAAATCTTTCCATTTATTACCTCAGGAATTTTAGACGTGAAACAGAACATAGGCCAATTAAAATAACATTCCCTGGATCTATAGTGGTCCTCTTCAGCCACCACATAATATTTGCTATTATCAGCACAGGCATTTTTTACTTTACCAGTGTTCTAGCATATAATCTGTACTGTGTAATTTGAAGACTGTCCCCCCACAGTGAACCTAGATGCTGGCAACTCTGTCTGTAAAACATTATACTTGGACCTGTAAGTGTCCCTCAGGGACAAACAGCAGTACAAGTTTGGGGCTTTCCAGACTGTACATTATACAGCAACAGTATCTGAGGAGGGAAAACAAATTTCTTCCACACCGTATGGGTTTTAGTGGTTTCACATTTAACTTTGTGGTATTGGATCCTTGTTAATTTTCGTAGCCTGCCCCAGCTTATGTTACCTCTCTTGAACCAATTTTTTTACTTTTCTGTGGTGACAAAAGAAGGCAAGCTTTCTTGCGTCATATCATTTAAGGCCGCTTTTACTTGGCACAGCATTTATCCCCCACATACTACATATGATATTATTAGAACACATTGACTTAATGCTATACTTTTTAAAAGCAGACTGCACAATTAATTGTTTACAGACACATTCATTGGGAAGGGCCCATTTCCTTCAGAATGGCTGTAACGTCTTCTGGGGGGGGGTGGAGGGGAGAGAAAGCATATAGTGGGGGTAGCTCGTCAACACTTGACCTCCTCTTTGCATTTTTTTTTATTACTAAGGGTTTCCACCAGATGTGACTGTAAGGTTTATTTATCAAACCAGGAATTCTCTTCTTTAACATTTTAATTTATTACCTCCCTTTTCTTTAACATTTTTACTGTAACATTTCCACAACTCCCAACTATTTAGTTCCCTCCGACCCTTCAGCGTTAATTTGTGCAAACCTCCTTTTAATGCCTCACTCTTTTCCCTTAAATCACTTACTTATCTTTTAAAGTGACACATATCTCAGCTGAATTCTTTCTGTCTCTCTAAACTTACCACACTTTTTATGTTTTCTGCACTTATTTCTTAAGTTAGGCCAGGTCTACACTAGCACTTACATTGGAAAACTTTTTCCATTCAGGGGTGTGAGAAAACACCCTCAAGTGACATAAGTTTTGCTGACATAAATACTTATGTGCAACAGTGCTGTGTCAGTGGGAAATGCTCTCCCACTGACCTAGCTAGTGCAGCTTGTTGAGCTGGTTTTCTTATGTCGACGGGAGAGCTGTAAGCTAGTAAGTGTAGACATGACCTTAGTACACTTTGCCTGCAAAGCTGCACTCACTAAATACAGTCCTTGAAGGACAGCTGCTTTTAACCTATTTGCATAAATCCAAAGTAACAGACATTGTTTTGTCTCTGACTTTTTAGGGATTTTTTTCTGTTTAGTTTGTTTTCTGCTCTACAACTTTGATTTGCTCTTTATACTTTTGCATTCTTTCCTCAATGTGGCACATTTCATCAGTAAAGTTTTAGTCACCAGAAATAATCTTTGTGAAACTGCTGCCTTGTTTGTCTGTCTCCCTCTCCCCTTCTCTTTCAGATACCAAAAGTAGATACTATTTTTTCCAGGACAGTCAATGGGTCCTATTTTTTTGAAAACTGCAAGGGCATTGAAAAGACCTGTGGTATGCTCAACCATTTATTTATTTATTGCATTTAACAGACTTCTGCTTTTCTCTGCTAAGCATTTTTTTTCTTTTTCATTTAATACTCCTCTATGGAATTCCTTTTCCACTCAGTCCCAGTCTCTTCCTAATACTCCTCTGGTGAGTCCATGTCTAATTACTTATGTCAAGCTAGGCCTATAGTAGACAAGATAGTTACTTATGATTTTCCAAAAATTCAAATCCTTCCCCATATGCCAGTCCCTTTTAAAAGGTATAATGAGGCTTCTACCGTGTAAGTCAGTGTTAGCTCATATTGAATTAAGACATAAACATATCCTCCTTGTGACATACTGAAGTGGTATCTTCTTTTTCCATGGTCGTTAGACACCAACGAGATAGGCATTTTAGAAATATTAGACAAATGCATAAAACCTGGCATTACGAATTCCATGAAGGAGGAAGACAGAAACGGAGATCTTTCTGAATCAGGATTAGGTGCCAAGATGCAGAAGTTTGCTAATCCTCCACATCCATGATACATGAATGCTGAATTTCTGCTGAACATGGTTATGTATATTTACATTTCATTACAGAATATCAACAAGAAAATGGAAAATTTTAATTTGCGTTAAAGCTTAGAATGTTAAAGTATTATGTAACAACAAAAATTCAAAAAAGGGAAAGTATCAATCACGTTAAGTCTTCAAACAAATAATAATTGAAAACATAGGAACATAGGAATTGCCATACTAACAAAAACAGACCAATGGTCCAGCTAGTACTGTTCTATTTCTGAAAGTAATCAACATCATATACTTCAGCTGAGGGCATAAACCACCTTTAATATACCTAAATGTGCAATACTATACCCTGGTGCAAATTTCTTCCTGACCAAAACAGGTGATCAATTTATGC
This sequence comes from Chelonoidis abingdonii, assembly GCF_003597395.2. Classification (NCBI taxonomy): domain Eukaryota; kingdom Metazoa; phylum Chordata; order Testudines; family Testudinidae; genus Chelonoidis; species Chelonoidis abingdonii. The sequence goes on from NC_133772.1 coordinate 94,680,667, forward strand.
CCTGAAGCATAGGATTTGCTATTTTATAAATTTAAACATATAACTATGCTACACAAAAGGTAAATACGTGTTATTATATATATATAATATATATATATTGAAGAGGGCACTGATAACTAAGCCCAGTTATTTCAGTACTTACAGCCAAATCTTGAACTAGTTTCTCCTCAAATGAATATTCCTCTGTTTCTATCCAATAGTTCTGATAACCATGGAGGAAGAGGTTAATAGAACGGTGCCTGGGAGGGGGGGTGAAAGTGAGATCAAGAGGGGTAAACAGAAGATAGTATAATAGCTTAGGTGGTTAATGATTAGTAAGGATATGTATTTTGTACAATTTTGATCCTCTGATTGGTCAGTGAAATAATATGCAAACTAAATCAAACATTCAGTGAAAAAACATTTTTCTTCAGACTTTTGAGCATACATGAGGTACACTGAGGGAACATACCAAATACCTCTTAATGCCACCACATTTTCCTGCATATGGGTCTGTTTTCACTGGTATTATTGTGATAGACCCATACTAGGATTGGGATGCCATTGTTTTAGGTGCTATACAAACACATAGAAGACATAGTCCCTACCCCAAAGAGGTTTCAAACGGATACCAGAAAATATATATTATATACAATCTGACCAGCAAACATTGCTGTAGGAACCTTCACTTTGCAAAAAGGAAACTTTAAGTATGCAATACTTATGGTTGCTTTAAGTTCTTTAATTTCCTTGGGTGTTTTTGAAAAAAGGAGGGAGAAAAAAAATATCCATGCTTAAAAATGTTAGCATTTAGATGTACAGTACTGGGCTCTGCATTTCTTATCTCAGTGAGGTAGGAAGGGATGAGTTTTACATCTGATTGCTGCTATTGTCTGACTAGACCCAGTTTTTTGTAAGGCTGGGTTAAAGAAGTCTCTTTACCACACTTTACACTGTGACCGTTGTATCTTGGCATTTGAAATAGGTGATTTCCAAATCAAAGTTTAGTTTGTTTATTTCAAACTAATACAAAATGCAGCATAAACTGTGGTCAGACCCCAATACAGAAAAATCTGTATTTTATTCAAACTCACTTTTTTTTCTTATTCCTCAAGTTAAGACAGTTGGTTTTTATGGTGAATTTTCCTGTGTGTATTCATGCAATTTGTCTTTTTGAAGCCTTGGGGAAGTAATTCTTGTGCCTAATCAAGGAGGAAGTCTATGTGGGGAGAACATACATGGTAAAGTCACAAAAGAGAATGAGGTAAAAAAAACTTACTAAGTGCCTATTAAGCACGCTCAGAAGTGATTTTTCAGTCAGTTATTTTCAGTACATTTTGTATTCAACCAAATATTTTCAAATTAGATTGTGGACACACACCATAAAAAGCACTTTTTACAGACCAAGTTTCAAATTTATCTCTTCCTGAATTATGTGCATGAAAAAAGTGTGACAATAATTCCTTTTAAAGTGGGAAAGATGCATTTTTACACCTTGCATAACTTAATATGCTTGAATGGATTTTTGTCAAACTTTACAAAAAAGTCACTTTTCAGTTGAGAATATGGAAAATATTAGTCCAAAAAGAGGAGGGTTTTTTGTTTGTTGTTCCCCCCACATAAATTTACTATCTGAACAAGTGGAAATAGAGTCTAAATGAAATAGTACTATAACCTTAACTATAATTTTCACAACTGAATGACTGATATAATACTGGTGTCTCGCACAGTTGACTAGACAAAGGAAATTTAGTTTTAATTGAAAAGCAACACTAAGTGCAGCTGTTAAATCACTTATCTGAATGGTAGGTATGTATGAAATTAACCTAGGTAAAGATTTAGGCTCTGCTAACACTTGTGAATGTGTTTAACTTAATGCCTGTAAGCAATCCCATTGAAGTATTCATATATGGTAAGTAATGTGAAAGTGTTGCAGGATTGGGGCCTTAATACAGCCATAGAAATAAGCATACATTTTTATACATTGAAGGAACATAATATATGGTCAAAAATTGATGAAGAATTCTTGTTAAAATTGAAGCAATTGTCATGTTGGTCCACTAAGACAGCAAAACTCATCCAGCAACATTTAAGTAACTACCACATCAGGGACTCTGCAGCATAATACTCCTTGACTTTCTCCAGTGCCTTTCTCCACAAACATAAATCTCTTCTCAGCTTGTGTTCTTTCAGCTCCAAATTAAATAAAAAATGTGTTATCCCACACATTTGGTTTAAAAATCCACCGGAAAAATATTGAAAACTGCCTTTCACAAGAATCTAGTGTCTGATCCTAGAAGCACGTAGCACTGGGCACAGTGATTACTATACTAAAGTCCCACTGATTTCTCTGGGACAATGCACAGAAGTAAATACTGTTCTTGGAATACTGTTCTTGCTGGATATGGCTTTACATTGCATGTTTCATGTTCTATTTAAGACGGAGCTTTTTGTTTTTAGAGGCACTCCATGTATCCTGTAAAGCAGGGGTTGTTTAATTCATGGAGTTTTTTGTTTGTTTTTCTTTTTATCATAGGTATAGTGCACTAAATGCACTGAGGCTAAAAATCATGTAAATACCATGTACATAAGTTAAGACCAGAGGATATATGAATACACACATGAAATGCTCACTGTTGGGGAATGTAGTATACAAATTATGCATTTCCTATTTCTTTTTGCAATAATGAAATGATTATTTGGATAACCTCCTGTGCTTTATTGCCAGCATTGGTACCATTTAATAATTAAACCTCAAAGACTGACCAATCAGAATCCCTTAAAAAAATTGTACAAATTCATGTTTTATGACAACATCATATCATGGCTGGGAAAGGAATAAGTGCACGCATAAAGAAGAGGCTCTCCACAGGTTACATTACCGTTAACATGAGTATAAGCCTGTCATACTGAGTTTTTTCATGTACTTTTTCCAGCCAAACACGTTGAAAGGTGCTCAGGAAGAAAGTGCTAATTTTGTGTCTGAAGAAAAGCATATAGGTTTTCATTTAAGAACTAACAATAAAGACACATGTTAAATTCAGTAAAGAATTCTGCATTCGCAAGTTATGTTTGAATAACTGCCGTGCACATTCTATTCTGCTGTCTCTCTATGCATGTGTATATAAAAAATAAAATAAAAAATGTAAATAAAGTGCATTTCCTTAAACCATCAACTCAAAATATTTAAATATATTCATATGTCACAGAAAATATACTTATTACTTAGAAGGCACTTTTCATCTTCAGCACACTGTACAAACTATATCTAATTACCAAAGAGCATAGAGAATTAGTATTTCCGAGTTTTGAAAACGTTCATTTTTTGAGAAATAAAAATATATAAAAAAAACACAATTACTATTTACTTTGTATCTCAAGCCACTTCTAATAACAGGAACAGGAAGCACCTAGAAATCTTAAAGGGAAAATTAAATAATCTCTTTATGATTTCTAGATGTATTATTTTAACAAGTAGCTGCACATCAATAGATGTTTTAAGTTCTGAAACAACATACTGATAATCTTAAAGTAAGACAAATGTTCCATTGAAGAAAATCAGGTTCAAATGTGAGATTAACATGAAAGAATACGGACCCCTACCTAGATTTCCAGATGCTGATCAGAAGAAAGGGTCATAATACACTGGAATCTTTAGTATTTTCTAGGATGCTGGAAAGGCTGCTCCTTTTAACAACTTGCTGGCTCTCTGTGTCTAAAACTAATGTCTTACTATCAAATTGGGAATTTACTCTCATCCCAATATAATACAGAAGCTAAACTGGGGAAAAACATACTCAGATATGAAGAGCTGCATGCAAAATTGTGGTTCCAAAGGACTTCGTTGCACAGCACTTATTATTACTAATCATGTGCCACTTGACAAATTCCCTAGGTTTCAGAGATGTCTTAAAGCCACAATCAATTTAAATGATGGATAGATAGTTATGTATGTATTTATTACCATGACATGACAGCTTTATCTCACTGCCATAATGCTGTGAATTTTCTAGAACCTATATGCTTTATTCTGCACACAGCAGTTGAGAAATAAACCTACATGCCTCAATTTTTTTCCCTAGGATCTTGCCTTTTTGGAGTGGATGTCAAAATTCTGAGTCACCAAAGCACAGTTCTATCAAAGGTCATCCCTAGAGATTGCAAGTAGTATTACTTGGCCAGATTCACCACTCACAACTAGTGAAAATCACGAATAACTTAATCATAAAAATGATGCAAGTCTGAAATGAATCAGGTCCAATATTTCTCATGCACAGAGTACATTCAGTAAGTTATAGATAATAGATAATAAAAATGCAGAAGTTCACTTCATCCCCCATCTTCTGCATGAGCATTCACCAATATATCAAAAACTATGCAGGTGTGATTTTTTTTCAGGGAAAAATAATATATCTCATTCTTTTTTAACTTAGATATTTCTTCTTTAACAGGTTATAAGCATATCCTGGGATAAATAAATTAATTTATTAGACCAGAATACGGTTGTCAAGATGTACCCCCAAGACGTACATCTTCTGAAATGTGCTCTCCTTTTCTCTATCCTCAGAACTTTGGAAAGGATTAGCCACCACTCCTAAACTAGTTACTTTGTTTTTACATTATATTTAAGTCTCCCCCATTCTCTTCCCTCTATGGACAACATGTTAGCTTTTTTCTAGCTAGAATTGTGTTAAAGGAAGATTCTCTAGTAAGATGCTACCATGGTTGTCTGGGAAGCGTACGTAAGCTCTAAGAATACAAAACTCCATGTCGTTTTTAGAGCTGGGATGTTTCCTCTTCACTGTACAATAAACTGTTCATTGGTCTTAATGTGGTAAACCTAACTTCCTTTCCAAATTATAAGTGCAGTTACAAGGCTGCCAACACCAAACATGGAGATACATTTTAATAATGCATTTTTTAGAGGTAGATGAAATGCATTTTATTAACCATTCTGTGAACACTTTGTGAACAAAGCACATTGACTTTTAAAGATTTCTTTATTCTCGTAGGGAAGAAACAAACTTCATCCAGCACACACACTCACTGGTGAAACTGCATTTTATTAGCAATGCAATGTTTCCCAACTTTGAGGGTAGTATCTCTTTGGAGGCCCTAAACTAGCCTGGGTGGAGGGCACAGAGCAAAGGAAAACCACTATAGGAATGAAGAAAATTGCATGGTGGTGGATCTGTCCTTTCACCCCAACGCAAAATGTGACTTTGCAGCTGTGGGAAAAGCAGCGGATAGGCCCTAAGAGGGCATGCACCTTCTGTCCCAGCCCCCACAGTGCTCTGAATGCAGCTGGACACAGGAATAGCTCACATGTGCAGGGTCACAGGCTCAACCAGCAGTCCATAAGCCCAAATTTCTCTGCTCTGTCACCACAGCTCTCATATAGGCTTTACAAATATACACAACCAACCCTCACATAGCTGAAATAACTCAACGCAAGCAGCATGAAGCCTTCATGTGGATGGAAACAGGGAGGGAAAGCCACAGAACAAGACAGCTAAAAATGAAAAACAACAACTAAAAAAAATGGAAGAATTTAGAAGAAGATGAGAATTAATTAAAAAAAGGAGACCAAACAAAGTCAGAAAAGGACAGAAGATAGAAAATGGACAGAAATAGATTAACAGATTGTGGCAACTGTAACAGGGCATGATGTGAGGGATATAAGAGTGGGCTGCACCAGATAAGGACTGGGAAAAGCTGAAATATGGTGTTTGTGAAGTAGTGTACTTCCTGTGGTGTTTTTTCCAGTAGGTAATTCAGCATAAAGCCCCTGTTAGATCACCACAAGGAATGAATGACGTGGGAAAACCAGCTATTTAATGGATATTATCAACAGTCTCTCTATATAGAGATTGCTGGCACACGTACACATCCTTCTAAGCATGCCAAGGCACTAAGGGCTGATCTTTTAAAAAATAAGTTTAAATTCCTTTGGTTTTATTATTCTTATTAAAAATCAGAAAGCGACAGCATCTGCCAACTACAGAAGCTCTGCCAAAGCAACAAACTTTGCTAATGATTTCAAAGGCAGTGTGTGTATTAAGAAATTCCTGCTCTTCCTTGAAGCGCTTGCTCAACAGTAATCATTCACAAATAAGTAAACCTTTAAAGCACCTACCTTGGCAGATTGTACAATGGTGCCATCCTGAAACAAGCGACAACGGCTCTTTTGCGTTGTTTTGACAAGAGTTTGTGCCAAACAGCTTTTTTTGATCTTAATGGTTGCTCGACCTATGGGAAAACACTTCCATCAGTATGTGCAGTACAAACGCTTCATATTCAGTTAAAATTCATTTGCATGACTGGCAAATAAACTGATTAGTGGATATTACAAAAGTTTCCTTTCTTCTTAGAAATGTTGCTTTTCTAATAAAAATCACATTTTTATAATTACTTAGGGCCATATACAGTTCTCAATCTACATATAAAACTCCCACTGATGTCAACAAATCTTACATGTAGTTGAAGGGTAAAATTTCCAAAATGTGACCACTGTGAATAAATACATTTGCAGGTATAGTCATGCATGTAAACAATTTTTTGCACTATTCCTTCTTCATGAAAATGATGGATTTTTTTTTTATGGGCAGAACGGAAATCAGGTTCAAATGAATTTTTATATTTAAGTTATATCATTTGAACACGCAAGAGTGTGCAGAAGTTGCTAATACAAGGTATTCCCATGTGTAGAAATGGAGAACAGGTGGAAATCACTTTGAAAATATGTATATATTAAAAACTTACATGTATCACACACATCTTCTTAAAATTACAAAAGCTGTGTGCTGAATTCCTCCCCTATTGCTTGGGGATTGATTACAAAATTTTTCAAAGGCAAGTAGAAATGTTATGATTGCTCTTCTAAGTAGAACTCTGAAACTTTAGCAGATGAGACTTTAAATGTACAATATATAAAATATAGTTTTAAGCAGAAACTATTGTTCAATAGATACATTTGATGAAGCAATCTAAACATTATTTCACAGTATGTGCTCTCAAGAAAGAACCTCATGTTCTAATTTAAAGTAAGTACTTTATACATGTAGTCCTTATCACCTGCTCCAGATGATAGACAGCTGCTGAGATTCTCTGCACCCGTTCCACAGTTTTCTCAGGATTTGTTGGCTCCTCGCTTTTCAAAATGTCCTTGTACAGGTTCAACTGCCATTTCACAGCTGGGTCATCAGACTAAAATCAAGATATTTCATACTGTATTATACATTTCTCAAATAATAAATGAGTCTTTTTATGTTCCTTAATCTAAAAAAAGCTAATTGAGGGTTTTTAAGCACAGTGCATTAGTCCACATAAGAAGAAAGTAAATTCTAGTGTGCAATAGTATGTCACACCCTAACTTGCCTGTATGGACCCGGCCAACACATAATACAACTTCCCTAATGCAAGTTACTACAGTTACCTTTCAAACAGTTCTACATTAACATGCACCAGGGAACTTTTAGAGAGCACCAGCAGGGTCCAAATGGGCCATTTAGTGCATAGAATATTAGTGTGCACCAGAATTTATACCTTTCTGGTGAGGATTAATGCACTGTGTAGACAAGCCCTACATTAATATAATGAACCCGACTACTACTACTGATTCACATGGATAAGAAATAGCTAGTCCCATTTCATTCTTGTCATTCAACTCATACTTCCCATTTTTCTTCATTATCTGTAAACATGGCACAAAGGTCCACAAACTACTAGGACAGCTGGACTTAAATTCTGTAAGAAGGCTCCATGGAAGCTACTATAGAATTTTGTATGAAAAAGAATAATAACCATAGTAGTGTGAACTGTGTGCTGTCTATTTTGATATTGAAATAAATGTATTTTACATGGCACATATATTTTTTACTTTTCAGTTTTTCACAGATTTTTGTTTTGACAATGCAGAACTGCACTGCACAAGCTGCCATGGGGAAGCTGGGGTTTCAGCAGATCAGTAAGGCACAACTGGGGCTTTTGGTGCTTGGGGAAGCGTGGGAGGCATTTTGGTTTTGCGGAGTAAGCACATAAAATGGATGCTTTTGCTAGAATGACCAGTAGTAAAGTGGCTAAAGTTCAGCTTTAGGTTCTAAAATTAATACTCCCTGGAGAATAGCATGCTTCAAACCTCTTAGCTAGATCAGCTGGCTCTGAAGCCAGACCCAACTGGATGAATAATCAGCTAAATGAAGATACAGTAAGAGATAATGGAACACCACAAAGCAAGAGTATGGACAGCAAGGAGGACAAAAGTACAAATGTTGATTGAAGTAGTAGTCAGGTAGTTGTTACAGGTAGTGAAAGGACTATATCTAATCCAGCTAAAAAAATGAATATGGTGCGAGGGAAACACTGAAATGCTTGTACATGAACACATGGAGTCTGGGCAATAAAATGGAGGAACTGCAACTAGTGGTGCAGATGATTTAAGCTGGATACTAGAAGGATTACAGAAACGGTGGAATAGCACTCATGAGTCATACAGATATTGAAAGGGACGTGCTGGTTAGAAAAGGTAAGAATAAAGGTAAAGATGGTGGGATAGCACTGTACATCAACGAAGTGATTAACTGTAAAGGAATAAGAAGTGATAGTATGAACAAAACAGAATCTGTTTGGGTCAAAATCACTTTGGGGCAGGACTGTAAAATTTTCTATTGGAATTGCATACAGGTCTGCTACAGATCTCCAGGATCAGACTCAGATATGGATAGTGATCTCTTTATTATTATTAGAGAGATAAATATTATAAGGAATTGTGTTATAATGGGAGACGCTAGCTTCCCAGTTATAGTTTGGAGAATAACTACTACTAATACTGGTAGGGCCCAGTTATTCTTGGATAGATAGATGGCAGCTTTTTTCAACACACTGTCATCAAATCAAGAAGAGGTAATGCAATTTTAGACTTAGTTTTAGTTAAGTAGAGAGGACATCAGAGTAAAACTGGTTGTAGAAAATAACCTCAGATTGAGTGATTATGAGATGATTCAGCTTAAATTAAATGGAAGTATAATCAAAACCAGATAGTCACCTATGATTTTTTATTTCAAAAGGCCTAGACTTTAGGAAATTAAGGGAATTAGTTAAAGGAGTCAATTGGACTGAAAAGCTCAAAGACTTAAATGTAAACGCTTGGAATCTCTTCATTTCAACTATACACAAACTATCTGAATTTTGCATCCCAAGCAAGGAAAAAAAATTGTAGGGAAAAGCTCCAGTCCCAGCTGGATGAATGACCACTCCAAAAAAGTTATTAGGAGTAAGTGGAGAGCCTCTAGGCAATGGAAAAGGGGGTTGATCAACCAAAAAAACCCAACCCTAAATCTTGGAAGTTGAAAAATGTAGGAATAAAGTGAGAATTGATAAAAATCAAGTTGAATTAGTTCTTACCAAGGAAATTAAAATAAATAATAAGAAGGTTTTTTTAGTTATATAAATAAAAAGAGACTAAGGAAGGATGAGGCTGGGCTGCTATGCAGTGTGTATGGGAAGGAAATTAAAGGTGATGTAGATATGGCCCCAAAACTAAGTGAATACTTTATCCCAGTTTTCACAAAGGATAACAAGGAACATGTACAAGAAGGCAGGATGGATGATGGAAACGTGTGTGGAAATGGAAATTACCACATCTGAGGTGAAAGAAAAACTTAATGCGCTCAAATCAGGGGGACTGGATAATTTCCATCCAGAATGCTGAAAGAATTGGCATGTATAATTGCAAGTCTGTTAGCAAGGATTTTTAATACATCTATTTATTTGGGAATTGTGCAATATGACTGGAGAATAGCTAATGTCGTGCCTATATTTAAGAAGGGGGGGGGTGATCCCAGCTCTTCCCATCCCTGCTCCGCCCCAGACCCCACCCCTTCCCGCAAAACCCTCTTGCCCTCCCACCACCCCGCCTCTTCCCACCCAGTTCTGCCTCCTCCCCCAAGTGTGGCTTGTCCCCACTCTTCCCCCTCCCCGCTGTGGAACAGCTAATCCACAGCAGATGTCAGGCGAGAGGGAGGGGCTGATCAGTGGGGGTGCTGATGGGTGGGAGGTGCTAAGGGGGCGGGAGCGGGGAGCTTGGCTGCTGGTGGGTGCTAAGCACCCACTAAATTTTTTCTGTGTGTCCACCAGCCCTGGAGCACCCACGGAGTCAATGCCTACGCCTAGTGCTCACTTCTGGCTTATGTCCCTAAAAACTTATACCTCAGAGTTTCAGCCAGCCACCTGCAGTGGTAAGAAAGGAATACCCACCTGCCGCCCAATGTATTATGTATTGTTTGTTTTTTTTAACCTCCCTCCTCTGAAGCATCAGAGATGGCCATGGCTGGAGATGAGACATTAGACAGGGAGGGCCAAGTCTCTGAGGTGGCCCCAAGCATTCTCTCTCTCAGGTGCCTGACGGTCTCGTTCTTGCTTACATGCTCAGTGTCTGATTGCCAGACATGAGATTGGGAAGGTATTTTCTCCCAGATCAGATTGGCAGTGAGCTGGGTGTTTTTCACCTTCCTCTGTATGTGGGTGCAGAATTACCTGGATATATTTTATTTAATCATTTCCCTGCCATTGCAGGCAGGGCCAGCTCGACTGTTTTTGCCACCCCAAGCAGCGCACCAAATTGCTGCCACGGATGGCAGGGGCCATCTGTGTGCCGTTAGGGTGGCACGTACATTTCCGTGGCGGCGGCAATTCGGTGGCAGCTTCTGTCTTCAGCTGGAAGACAGAAGCTGCGCCTGCTGCAGACAGCTGAACATAACTGCTAATGTGCTAATAGCACAGGGACTGCCCCCACCGTCCACAGTGGCAATTCAGCACGCTGCTTGCGGGCAAAAACACATGGACTGCCACCCCTTGCAGATTGCCATCCCAAGCACCTGCTTGGAATCCTGGTGCCTGGAGCAGGCCCTGATTGCAGGAGTCATGGGCTGTTCAGCTCAGACAAGAGACAAGTGAGGGGGTATATGATAGAGGTCTATAAATCATGAATGGTGTGGAGAACATGAATTTACTCCTTCACACAACACAAGAACCAGGGGTCCCCAATGAAATCACTAGGCAGCTGGTTTATAGTACTTCACACAACACACAGTCAATTTGTGGAACTCATTGCCAGTGGATGTTGTGAAGTCCAAAAGTATAACTGGGTTCAAAAAAACAATTCGATAGATTCATGGAGAATAGGTCTATCAATGGCTACTAGTCAAGATGGGCAGGGATGCAACTCCATGCTCTGGGTGTCCCTAAACCTCTGACTGCCAAAAGCTGGGACTGGATGACAGGGCATGGATCACTTGATAAACTGCCCTGTCCTGTTCACTCCCTCTGAAGCATCTGGCATCAGCCATTGTCAGAAGACAGGGCACTCGGCTAGATGGACCATTGGTCTGATCCAGTATGACCATTCTCATGTTCTTATGCCCACTTAGTCCCTCCTATTCTCTGCCTGTGACAAACAATAGTCTAATCTCTGGTAGGCTGTAATACTTCTGTCTAATTTTGGTTGTTGGGGCTAGTGGGTGGATGCTAAATGGTATTGGTGGCCTGGGATACACACGAGGTCAGATAAGATAATCTGATGGTATCTTCTGGCCTTAAACTTTATGAGTCTCAAAGCTACTCTTTCAGGCTGTTTACAGACAAGCAAACATAAATGCATCAGTTTACACTTTCATGTAGAATGTTTTCTTTGAAATAATACAGCTACAAATACTGGCCTACATATTAAAAAGTGATTTTGGGTGCCCAATTTGAGATACGTTAAAGGGGGCTGATAATTCCCAAGTGCTGAGCACTTGTTCTTTTGAAGTTTCTTCCTTTTAGAACATGAAATCATAAGTCACTTTTGAAAATGTAGGCTGCCACTGATTTAGAAAATGAAAATTTAGTTTTTAGAGCAAAATTTTGTGACACAACATGGGTTTTGTACCCAGGGCCTGATCCACAGCCCAATGAAGTCAATTGAAAGAGTCTCATTAACTTCAACAGCTTTTAGCCGAGAACCTAATTATGAGGATTTATGTAATACTTGAGACCCTGTTTTGGTACCATCCTTGTCCATGACCTCTTTCAGGGAGAGTGTTTAAATCAATTTAAGTATCAAGTTACTTAAACAGTGTAAACTTTACTAAGCTTTTAAAAAGTCTAAACTAGTTAACTTAATCTAAGGCTTTAGATAAAAAAAATGGATAATCTGGTTAAAATTAAGGACATAGTTCAATATAAAGTGGAAAAGTATTCAAAAAAGATAATTTGGGGTCGGGCAGAGGAGAGTCAAGTTAAAAACTGAAATAATTTTGTTTTCATTAACACCAAAAACGAGATGATTTTTAACAATAATAGCTTTAAATCTAACAAACTGATTTTCTTCAAACATGTTGTGTTTTATAGAACTTATTGAATCCTAAAAGCCAAGCAAAGCTGAAAAAAAAGTGATTTGGTAGAAAAAAATTGGACAGAAATGATTTTAAAAATTTTCATTATGGAAATAGGAGTGAACACGACACGCAAGTGCAAAACCCATATTTAAAAATGTTAGCCTACACTAATTATATCTCATTTTAAAAAGTTTTTTTTTTTAATATTACCTTTTCCTGCAAATGCAAATTATTACGTAAATGTTCTTTGACTTCTTCGTCTGTGTCCCTCTGTGGAAAAGACATAAATGTGTTTTATTTCTGTTTGAGATTTATCTTATAAAAACTTTTGTATGAGATAAATCCAGAATATAAAACAGATATTAATTCAGATACTGCAACATAACATATTGGTTTTTTAATTACACAAATTGTTGGGAAGAATATTTGGGGTCAATGTCCAAAAAAGAACTATTTTAATTGTGGCCATAAACCATAGTCCTAAAAGTACACATATGCAGAAGGTTAGGAGAAACTATGTGGGAAAATTGGAAATTGTTTGTATGCCTCCACACATTTTATGCCCTGCAAATGTGTATTTTGCAGGTATAATTACTCTATCACACACGGACAGAATTAATTTGCAACAAATATTTAGGCATTTCTGTTTCAAAGTTTGGTTTCTAAAGTTCAATTTTACTACTTTAAAAATTATTGTAAAATTTAGACTTACATGACTGTATCTAATCTTAGCCAAAGAAATCAGCTCTTGATCTCCAGGAGTGCACATATTCAAACCAATAGGAAGCATCTTTTTAAGTGCAGCTACAATCAAGGACGTCTGTATTGAATACAAATCCCCTCTACGCTTCAATTTCTTTCGCTCTTGGTCTTGTCCTCCAGACTAGAAGTAAAGATCCATAGGTAACTGATTACACACAGGTATACTCTCCTTATACACAAAATGATTCCTTATTGTTCACGGTCCAACCAGACTATAGTAACTGACATAGCTATATTTTGAATAGTTAGAAGTAGTAAAATAAAAGTGAACTGTATGGTTTATGTGGAAAACGTAAAAAAACACAAACCAAAAAAACAACTTCTTGCTATGCAATAATGTGATAGTAATGCTCATTATTTTCATAATATTAACCTAGTTTTGTATGTATGTGTATACATTTAACTATAACATCTGGGTCTTATACACATCTTGAATCAGACAGGCACATGTAACTAAAAACTGATTCATAATTATAATAGACTGCTTGTTTGCATTTTTAAAGAGACAATTCAATTCCTGTTGCTTAAGTTTTTATTAAGGATTATTCCAGACAAGATTTTCCAAGGTCTGAGTTCTACATACATGGAGGGGCTAATCTGCATTGCTGCTGCCTGAGAAAGATTAAAAACTAAAAGGCACAGAATTCAATTCAGCCAAACAGTAAGGAAGTAGTGTAGCTGTAAAACCAGTTTGTGTTGGCTGGGTTGTAGTGTAAGCAATTCTGTAATGACATCAAACTAAACCATCAGCAGCTTTGGTCACCGAAGGTACTAGAGAAAGGCTGTCCTAGGAAAGAGAAGTGAACATAATAGAATAACATTTGATCTGTCTAACCACATTAAACAATGTGAAATTTTATTTAAAATAAAATATTAAAAAAGCATTTCTTCCTTGGATTTAAGATAACAAATCAACGCTCGTAGCAATAGCATTGTTTATCATAAAACAGACCAATATGGTTAATGAACTTATGGTAAACAATGACAAACACCACCACAACATAAATGGCCCAATCCTGAGTTCCAAATCTAGAGTAAATTCACATTGAACTCAGGGGAATTTTGCCGGAGATTAGAGCTCAAGATTGAACCTTCAGCATATGAAAAACTACAAAGAGCAGATGCTTGCATTTAACCCTCCACATCCTCTTCCCTCCGTAACTGAAATGCTAATGCCTATTGTGTTCATATTATACTGTACAGTTACATGTAAGGATACAGTACAGGCCATTAAAATACATCATTTGGCAGTCATTATCATGGTTACCATAGATATAATCTACTATACGAATAGAGGAAAATGGTAGTAATCTATATTCCACTCTGTAGTAAATTTTGGCCAAATCTTGTCTTTCAAATGGAGACCACTGTATATGTACGCAGCGTTACTTAGGCAAAGTGTTTAGCAATTCAGAGGGTACACAAAGTGGATGTGGTTGCCCTTCTTAAGGAACTAGCAGCTGCAAGAGATTATTTTGCCTTAAAGCTTTGCTTTTGGAAGTGCCTTAGAAAAAGTTTTCTATAGTAGCGTTGATGTAATGGCACAACATTTACGATGACATTATTTATACTCTACTTTGACAGCAGACAGACAAATGCCACAATGTATCACTGGGACCCAGTGGCGTCACTATGCCTCTTACATATGGGAGGCAGCTTAAGAAGAGGAAGCCATACTTTTTTTCTCACCTCTATTCTTGGGAGGGACATTTCTCCCATAAAAGTTTCTTTATTTTCAATTGTAATTGAGACTGGAAGGTGTGTGAGAGTAACAAATGCACTTAAAATCAATACATTTGAAAATGATGAAGAGGTGACCCATTCTGCCTTTGCCACCAGACTTCTGCCTTCCTAAAGTGGCACTGTAGGCAACATTAATTCCTGCTGGTAAATATGCAAGTAGAACTAGGCAGAGAAATTTCAACTATTGGTGACAACAAAACCATGCCTCTGTCTACAGCAATAGATATCTACATAAATAAAACAATGTCTTCACTAGATATGTGTGAGACGTGACAAATTGGGTATAGTTTGTCCAAATTGTTTGCAATGATAAAAGGAATTTTTTTCTGTCACTTCTGGGGTGAAATACACCAGCTGTTTAGCAGCACAGGTGGACAATTAACTGTTAACTACTTAAGGCCTAAAGACTGCTGATGCTAATGGAAACATGTCCATAGATGTCAGTGGGAGAAGGACTGGCCAACAGAACTGAAAGAACTGCAAATATAATTATGATGCAAAGGGAAATCATGCAGGTAGAATATAACTGCCAAAGCTGGCCAGGACATTTGTGTTGACATTCATAATTCTTTCAAAATTGTCAGGCTTTTTTTCCCTGGAGGCCCCTCATACCAGTGCTGATAAAGCCCATGCCTATTTACTTGGCAAGGTCTGACAGTATTATTGTTATTGTTAAATATTTATTTATTATCTGTATTATTAGTGCCTAGGAGCTCCAGCCTGAGGTCAGATAGTATAAACTATAACTTCACTTCAGAAATGTCATTTGAAAGATGGAAAGGAAGATGAACTAAGCATACATCACTGGGGAATAGGGAATCTCTGAATAGAATAGGTAGGGAAAAAGTGGGTGTGGTCCAAGCACCCACCCAGCCACACAATAAGAAGGTGTATTTTTAAAAATTTTTGGGGAGGACTGAATTTACTACATTTCATGCAATCCTGCCAAGCATCACGGTAGGGAGTGCAACGGAGGTTACTCTGGTACAATATTTTACTCTTATATTTGACTTGAAAAGTCACAAACCAAACATGATATGTTTCCTTTGGGTATACTTAGGAAGTGCTCTCCTGATAAGTGATTCAACATATTAAACAAGGTAACAGAAGGCAGAAGGCAGCAGAAATAGAATGTAATTAATAAGTAGTGTAATGGACTAAATATTTATATCAAAGGAGCATCTGGGCCTGTTAAGAGGGGGAAATCTGGTGAGCTAATCAAATATGGCCAGTTCTGCAATGAGGAAATTTATCAGGAGTGGAGCCTGTGCCTTCCTTTTGTGACGCCACTGCTATGATCAATGGAAAAAATGCTTAGAGCCTGTCCATCTCTAAAACGAAAACGTAAAGACATATCATGCATTTTGACCTGTACCTTTACTTGCATGGCCTGTGTGAAAGAAAAATACAAGGAAAAAAGTAAGTAAAACAGATGAAATGAAGGAAGTTTTACAAGTTAGTAATAAACAGTCTACAGCATTACTCATTTTAATTCCTACCAAATAATCTATCTTTTAAATTTATCAGTTGGTATTTCTCAAACACATGGCATACTGAATAGTTCCAGTAACTGCTGTATCAGATGTGGATACATCCAATAAGTCACAGCATCCATATGCTAAATTCTAGGTTTCCCTAATTTAATATAGGAGGAATGACTTTGGACTCTGGACACTCAAACAGTGAAGAATATTTCAATCATCAGCAGTATAATTTTCCTTTTATTATTATTATTACTTGATTGTAACAAAATTATTCTTATGATAAAAGTGAAAAACAAACCTCACAGTAAATATGCAACCAGATACAGGATTTTATTTATTAAAGTAGTATTCTTATTTTATAAAAAGAAATTCCAATTTCTTATACAGTGTTACAGTGTGCAAAAGTCATGCCTCATATCTCTTAATTGTACCTCTTAATGAGAAATAGCATTCATTTCAGACTCAAATTTTCCTCTTTCACATACATGTTTAGTTTTTTAAAATCTCTGTTTAAGCATAAAAATTGACAGCAGGATTTTATGTACAGAGGAAATTATTTGTTGCCTAAAGTCATATCAGGATGCCATGCAAAATTAACATAACATAAACATAAACTATTCATAATTAGTATTAAACACCCATTCCCACCCATCAACAAACTAATTAAATCAACAGTCAACTGAGGAGTGTTCCTTAGCATGTGAAAATAATGTAATAGAAAACTTTGTCCAGGTTTAAGAAAAGTACTTCACATTAATTTAAGCATCCTCCCCTCAATAATTTTTGGCTATCTACGTGTTCTTGTGACACTTTAAGAAGCACAGAGTCTCTCATTTTGGGCCCTGAAGGACTGAGGCTTAGCTATGATTATACATGTCTTTTTTCCTTACACATGAAATAGTGGGAAACATATTATCATTTCTACAACTCTGAACAACTACAGTAAATTAACCCTTTCGGGTCTTGAACATCTTACTCTGGCAAATGGGAATATCTTGAATGGGAATTTCACCTGAATAAGGCCTTTATACGCTTTACAGATATGGCATAGTAGACATAGGATAAATGGTAAGTAAACCAGTGAGGTTAATCCCATTTCATTCATTAGGGATGACCATTACAGTAATCTACTCATGATTTATTTCACACTGCCAAACAACATAATAATTCATGGAAACATAGTCTCATAAACTGAGTAGATTCAAGGAGATGAAGCACTAAACAGCATGAAATTCAAGACTAAATATAAGATTTCTAAACAGCGTGAATAGTAGAAATAGAACAAAAAATCTGGATCCAGCCACTCCTGAAATTTAGGGGTGCATAATAATACAAACCTGGAATCCATGACTGCCTCAGACTTCTACAAAGGACCTATCAAAACACTTTTAAAAAATCAAGATGCAAGTTTTATAATGTGGGCCCATCAGATATGACTTCAGTAGGAGCTGCAGGTACTTAGCAACCTTGAAAATTAAGCTACTTACTAAGGTACCTATATATGGACTTAGACACATAACTTTAGGCACTCCAGCTTGCAAATTTGCTTCCATCCATATTATACACATATGCGTATATTACATACATGCACAGGTGTTTTGTGTGGGAATTTATATAGATCATGTGTAAAACATGAGATGGAAAACTTACATCTTTATAAAATCTGCTACATTATCAACAAGTCTAAGAAGGATTGGAAAAATAAAACATCAGTGGAGAGAAATAAGTTTAAATATTTAACACTTTCTCTACCACAAATCTGTTATTTCAATGCAGTCCAAGTAACCAGTCTTTCTCACACTTGAATATTCTCTAACTTACCATTCCCCTCCAAGCAATCTGCTGCCATTTTTTCAGAAAAGAAAAATTAAAAAACTTGCTCAGCTTTAAATACATTTATCTTAATAAAGATTAACAAACAAGTATTGCATTGTCTAAATATACGGTGGATACTCAACTTTTGGGTTTAGTATAGCCATCTGTTAGAAACTGTAGATATTAAACCTTTATCCACTACATAGTCTTTCTTTCTTCAGACAGTAAAAAGATACATACATATATATGTATATATCTCCCCTCCCAATTTTTTCTATTTTATATAAATATACATTACACATAAGCATCATCACATATATTATAGATAACTGCCCAGAACTCTGACTTCATTTAAAGAGTACAGAATAGAGTTCAGAAATGGGGGGAAGGAGAATTAAGCCACTTTCGTGTTCCCCTGCTTATTGATTGTCTGTGCACCAGGCCAAGCCCTGGAATAATTTAGAGGAGCATGACGGCTGCTCTATCTTGCACTGGTTAGTAATAGCTTAAGGTGCCAAGGCAGCAGGTGAAAGATCTCTGAGGCACAGAGAAACCCCAGCCACACCCATTCTTACCCCAACCCTGTCCTGTACATCAACAGTCAGGAAGTGAGCTGGTGTAAGAACGTATACACTAGCTCCATACCAACAGAGGACCAGCTGCTCTGACATTAAGTCCAGCATCTGCTAATAGCATGGTATGAAACAGTCACATCACAGGAAACAATTTGGGCCAATATATCTAACATTTATATTAATAATATTTACTCTATGTACACATACACTTATTTATACATTACGATTAATAAATAGTAGATCTAAATTCCAGCACTAAACACAATATGATGAATGATGACACAATAAGGAAGTGGAAAGTTTTGAGCTCCTTGATATCAAAATACTGGTTACATTATGGTGAATGTTAAAATCAGCAGCATTATGAAAAGGAAGTCCTGTTATATAATTTACTCTACTGTTTCGTTATCAACAACAAGAAGAAAATGGCAAATCTTCTAATACGACCAACAAAATTTCAAAACTGATGGAATTTATAATTTTTCCACATTTAAAAATATTTACATCAGTTTCCTATTACAATGTTCACTTATTTTAGTAACAGTACTGAATACATACAAAATGTGTTAAGAATCATTGTTCATTTCCACCTCTCCTGAATGACGAGTTAAAAACACTTAAAATGGTGCTGCACCTGTATCACATCATGATATTTTACTCATCACAAAACAAATGCCTACCTACATGAATGAATTGCTCTGCTATCACTCCTGCAAATATGGTACCATATAAATAAAATATTTAACCATGAACAGTATAAATCATTATTTATATTCAGATATTTTCAATAACCATTCACAACCCACAGAAACACTATACTCGCATATCTACTTATATTTTTTGATGGAAAGATTCACTGTCACACCTATATATACAAACATGCATACATCTGAGCTTGTGTACAAATTTACATATAAATTATATATATTTTATATAAAAATAAATGAGAGATGGGCAAAACTTTAATCCCAAATCCAAACCTCTACTCGTTCTGTGTGGCTATTTATTTGGTTTTGAATTCCTGATTTTGATCCTGGACTGGAGCCAGCAACAGGTAGTATATATTTTCTGTTTTGCAATTCAGATGTGGCTGAAATTCCTGAGAACAGTTCTTATGATATTTCTCCTATTCCAGATAGAAGACATTTCATATCATTTCAGTCTTTTGGGATAAAATATCACAGGAACAGTTTAAAGCACTTTGGCAACATCAAAACTAGAGCCTTAATTTGGCTTTATAACAAAGCCCCAAATCCAATTCTAAACCCAATCTGGAGTGAATGCAGCCCCAATTTTTGACTCCTCAGCTTATTTCTAATATGTATTTTATATACAAACTTATACACGATATATAAATATAATGTATATAGTATGTGTGTGTATGTCTGTCTATCTCTCCATCCACACACTTTCCCCTCACACACATGTGGTGATAGCCATGTGATAAATTGCTGAACAGTGTGATAAACTGCATTTACTATGCACTTCTTCCTACCTCCCCTACACTGTGACGATTAATTCATCTTCCCATACAGGATTAGTAGCTGCTTTTTAATAAAACAGACAAACACAAATCAGCTTTCTACAAAAATGTTTAATTCTTTCCTCCAAGTAGAATTTCCTCTCTAAATGATACTGGTCTGAGGCCAAGGATGGACACTTTTTAGTCAGGAACAAGTACGAAGTCTTGACAGTCCAAACTTTTCATTGGAGGACACAATTTAGTTTTAGTCCTAGTAGGTCCCAAAATGCTGCATTTTAAATTTATGACATTTTTATGTTTAAGCAAGAAATTACATGGTAATTTACTTTCTGTCTCTTTGTGTCCTCTGATGTTAGACCAGCTTAGTTATCATAAGTCCATGTGGAAAGATATTAAAAATAGTCCTGAGACACTCTCAGAGTACTCAGAACTGTAAGTCACCGTGTGTTACCCCTCTGCCTCCACAAGCACTCTCTGAATTGGGTATTCACCCACGAAAGCTCATGATCCAAAACGTCTGTTAGTCTATAAGATGCCACAGGATTCTCTGCTGCTTTTATAAAAGGTGGATTTCCTAGCCATGTGGATTGAGGACAATGA
Source organism: Chelonoidis abingdonii (assembly GCF_003597395.2). NCBI lineage: Eukaryota > Metazoa > Chordata > Testudines > Testudinidae > Chelonoidis > Chelonoidis abingdonii. Next base: position 94,701,482 of record NC_133772.1, read on the forward strand.
GAACTGACTAAGTGAGAAATTGCCTGAGACCAGCATTGTAATCTGTTAAATTTTAGGTACTAGAAAGTGTATTTTATTTTTGTTTTTATTTCTAACCACTTTCTGTTTCTATTACCCTTGCTTACCATCACTTAAATATCTTTTCTTTATTAATAAACTTATTTTTCCTTTGACCATACAATCACTTTAGTTCTGTGTATTAAAGTGTGGATCCTCAGCTAAACTAACAGGCAGGTGTGTGAATGGAGACAGCGGCATTGGTAATTTCTGTGAGTGTCCAGTGTTAGCGGCTAGATACTGCAAAGGAACACTCTTTCAGGGGATTTGGGAACTGGAATTCACTGAATGTTACCAGCAAGACAAGGTTGAGACTGACACAGTCTCAAGGAATTTGATGTTGAGGCAGCTAGACTGGTGTGGCAGGGCACTGACACACAATCTAATCTCCATCAAAGCTGTCTCTTGCTGAGACATAATGGCTTATGCTTCTGATCACCCTGGAAAAGCATCACAAGCTCACATATATTTTTAAAACCTCTCTGGAACATTTTAAAAGAGGTTTTCTGTAGATCTGTGACATATATAAAATACAGTGTGGTGTTTTGTGATTTGAAGGTTTCATCAGCACTTGTCTGGAATTAACCTATGCAATTCACTTATGGGTTTGCTGTTGAGTACGGTGACCATCCTCAGCTCATGCCAATGAAACCTTTAAGCCACTCTACCATACATTTTCTCCATCACATATATATCAAAATATATTTTGCAGTCATCACCTTGGTATCTGGGCATATTACAAAAATGAATACAGCAGAGATGAATGTTGTCAGTAATAAGCAACAAAGTGATATATAACATATATACTGTATATATACAAAACAGATATATGCAGAGGATGAGCCCATCCTGCTCCATTTACAGTAAATGGCAAAATACCTACTGATTTCAGGGGAGAGAAATCAGGCTCTAAATGTTTCCTTGCATAATTTTCACACAATATTGAACTTGTAATACACCAAAAAGGCCACATTGCTGCTTTTAAGATAAACATTCTTTTGTACATTTAATCTTTCTAATGCTTTTTGCAAATGTATTTAATCGGTTTCCTTCCACGCTTATTCAGCAAACATTTAATCATAAAATGTGATAAGTATAACTAGTTTCTGCACAGAAAGTTTCTTCATATTTATCATAAAAAAGCAATTGCATTTTTGTGTGCTCTATCAGCAGAGAAGCAGTAATTTGGTTGTATTTTCAGAGCTATTCTGACTAAATATAAAACAAAGTGAAAAATATGATTCTGGTTTAATTGATCTTAACATTTTTATTAACTTACTTTAGACATCTTGCTCTTGCTGTCTCCTGTTAAAAATGCCAAATTGTTGATTTCATTCTGAATCACAAAATTTTGTTCTTCTCTCTTGAAGTTCTAAAACAAAAATCACTCAGAAGTTGAAGTCATGCAGATTGTGTGCGCCACAGTTATATATGCAAATACAAAACACTGGAAGATAAGAAATGAGAAATAGCATCTTACATGTGATTTACACCATAAGATAAAAACCTCAGCTACCATTTGGAAGAGTTCATCAGAATCTGCATCTGGTTTCTTGAGCCAATTTGCTCTGAAAATAAAAACAAGGGATGTTTACAATAAGAATTAACTCCACATAAATATTATTAAGGTATTTGACTAAGTGGTTGTGTTTGTGTTGCTAACTTTAAAATGAAGTGAAGTGACACTCAAACCTTCTAAGTGCTAATGCAGCTTCTCTTTATGTCTATCATGAATCACTGTTCCGTCAGAGTGTACAGGGTTCATTCAACTCTAGAAAAAACTTCTGACTGCACTGGAAGTTGGTTCATGGCCTAAATGATCATGTGCTTCACAAACTGCATGCAAATCACTCATTACAACTAAAGAGAAGTTGAGTATTTCTGATGTAAGCTTTAGGTGTTTTGTTTAAAATAGCTACACAGACTTTACATTCACATAACCTGCCCTGATCATCTTTACAGCTGATTGGGTACACTGGCTCATGATATTTACTTGTTCACCATCAAAACATCATGCACTGGGTTAAAGATATTTCAAAATCTTTTTTTTCTGTGTACTTTCTTCTTTAGATCATTCTCTATTTTTCACCAAAGTTTCTACAAGAAGATTCTGGATCTTTCTATGCCAAAACTGGCACTGCAGAAGGAGATCATTTTCAATGCTCTAAAGAAAATTTTTAGTACAAAAGATCAATAAAGAATTTCCTTAAGTGCTAGGGTTTTGAAAGTGTCTACATAAGAAGACACTGTTGATTCATAGATTAATAGGGCTGGGTCTACATGTAAAATTTGGGTCAACCTAGCTACATTGCTTGGGACTGAAAAATCTGTTTGACGTAGTTAGGTTGTCCTAATCCCCACTGTGGACGCAGCTAGATTGATGGAAGAATTCCACCTATCAATGTGGGAAGCATTTACACTACAGCACTACAGGGGCACAGCTACAGTGCTGTAGACAGAAGGGACCAAGGCCAGAAGGGACCGTTTTGATAATCTAGTCCAGGAGTAGGCAACCTATGGCACGTGTGCCGAAGGCGGCACACGAACTGATTTTCAGTGGCACTCACACTGCCTGGGTCCTGGCCACCACTCCGGGAGGCTCTATATTTCAATTTAATTTTAAATGAAGATTCTTAAACATTTTAAAAACCTTATTTACTTTACATACAGTTGTTTAGTAATATATTATAAACTTATAGAAAGAGACTTTCTAAAAATGTTAAAATGTATTACAGGTACGCGAAACCTTAAATTAGAGTGAATAAATGAAGACTCGGCACACCACTTCTGAAAGGTTGCCAACCTCTAATCTAGTCTCACTGCCTATATAACACAGGCCATAGAACTGCTTCAGTTCAATCAATCTTTGTTTAAAAATTGCCAGAGATGGAGAATGGTTGGGAGCCTATATGTCTCTATTACCACTGTGGACTGCCCTAGGAGAAACCAGAGACAATAACAAACAAAAGAAAAGTTTATTCTCTGCACTAGAAATAAGTCAGCACAAAAATAATTCATGCCTGAGGTTTATGACTAATATTTTGGAAGTACTCTTGCGGAATATTTCATTCAGAGGATAACTCTCAGGCAGCCAAATTGTCCCTCGGTTTCAAGCATGCAACTCCTCCAAGGGCAGAATTTCACCTGGGCTTCCAAACTCAATTTTGTTTTTGGGTTTTAGTTTGCATAAGTGCTGACTGTAAAAATGCAACTGCTTTCCAGGAATTAATTTTTCAGTAGGTCCCTTTTCTAAGGACAACAGTAATATAGCCAGGAGTGGAAGCACTACCTATTAATAAGGTTGCCTAACCCTTCCCATTATTAGACCTTGTTTTCAGTTGCTTATAATTTTGCCAAAATTTTAACAGTTCAGGCTGCAATTTTCTATGCTGGGTGTCTGCTTCAGGCTGATTTTTTTTTGCCAGACAAAAATTTCAGACAAAACAGTTCCAGCCATTTCTGAGAATGAGGTTAAGGGAAAATATGTTATTTTGCCCATGTAAAAAAAATCTGGTGACCTTTGCTTTGAATAAATCTAATCTCAAATTTTGGAACAGGGATTTGAAAATTGGCAGGGATGAAAATTCAACCAAATTTGACCAAGTTATAAATCTCTGAAAAATCAGTGTGCACATGCTCAGTAAATACTTATTTCACATTAGCAGTTAAAATCACAGAAGATTCATCTGCAATGGGTACGATCAAGCTTCTCACTGCCTTTAGTGCTGACCAGACTGTGCATGCACCCTCCCCACAAAACAATTCAGCATGCTGCATCTCCTCACAGCCCTGTGTGTTGACCAGACTGTGCACACATCACCTCAGAGAGTAGCCGAGCATTCTCCAGCACAGGGATACAGGGGCAAAGCCAGACTTTCCTTGTAATGACTGCTTCCAGCTGGGCTGGGCTGGGCTGGGCTGGGGCTGAGCACTGGAACAGAGAGCAGGGAGCCTGTCTCTCTTGTGCTCTTGACCCAGTTGAATGGTTGAATGGTTGAATGGTCAAGAGTTCTCCTTGCTTTTGGAGCCTCTTCTTGCTCTTCATTGGGGTTCCTGGTCCATTGTTCCCTCACTGGTGTGTCAGCGGGTAGGGGATCCCCCTTGCCCATCTGATTCATAATTGGAGCTAGGGACAGAAGGCTGGGTGTACACTGGGAACAACTTGTCATTGCCAAGCCTGGGAAGGCTGCCTCACACATAGAATACTACTTAGATTTTACCTGGTGCTTGCTTGGCTGCTCTGCCAAGCCCGCAAGGGGCAGAGTAGCCATCAGGGAGATCCTGCAGTGGAATCTCAGGGAGGGTTAAACCACCAAAGGGCTAACTGACTCAAGGAGGAGGAGGGATGCCGAGGAAGGAAAACACTGCTCCCCACTGCCCCCAAAAATGGGCCAGAAAAGTTAATACAGAAAGAGTAAGGAAGGGAACAAAAGAAACTGCCACTGTCTGCTGTTGCAAAGGCAGAGTCTGGGAGCAAGCAGGAGCAGTGGGGCCGTAGCCAGACTGTGTGGCGCCGAACGGTGATCAGCCTCCAGGAGGTGCAGAGAGAGGAGAGCAGCGCGGACATCCAGAACTGTGGAGACGCTGGGCTGCAGAAAAGAATGGCTACTTATCTCAGTTACTTACCTTATAGTACTGCAGTTCTCTGAGATATGTTGCACAAACAGATTCCACTCTCGGTACACCTTCACCCCATTTGTGTGAGACCAGATTCTTTTGGCCAACAGTGTTGGCCTGCCTTCTAGATGTTCCCATGCCCCTCCACCCAAGAGCATAAAGGGGAGAATGGGCCTAACCATCCCTCAGTGCCCTCACCAACACACAACCCCAGAGGGGCAGGATTCCATAGTAGCAGGAAAGAAGGGCAGTTTGTGGAATCCGTCTGGAAAATATATCTCAAAGTACCACTTACTGTACAGTAAGTAAGTGACTGTTCTTTCTTCAAGTGATTGTCCACGGGAATTCTATGCTTGGTGATTGACAAGTGATTATCTGTCTGCTTGAAGGTGGGGAGTAGGAATCCTGCTTAAGCACTGATTCCAGAACAGCCATAGCAAAGTGAGCTTCTGATCTGGAAGTCTCTAACAATGTGTCTTGTAAAGGCGTGGACTGAGATCTATATAGCCCCTCCTACAGATTTTACTCCTTGGGGAATTCTGTGCCAAGAATTAAAAATTCTGTGCACATATTAAAATTCTGCATATTTTATTTGTCAAAATAATATAATCATACCATTTATTTCAAAATATCTGTCAGCAAGTATGTCTGTAACAAAAAAGATTCAGGAAATGTTTGTTTTTTTTGACAAATGCCTTACTTAATAGGTATATTAATGCAGAACTTTGAGTAATAATTCATTTAAACTACAATACAGAAACACATTTCCTGTACTCCTCAGAAGCAGTGCAAAGGCTTGGGAAGTCGGGGTAATGGAGGAGCTGAGGCAAAGTGAAGTAATTGCCTGGCAGAGAACCTAGAGGGTTGTTAGATGTGGGTGGGAGAAGTATGAGGGTTGGGGGGCAAAGGAGTGATTGTTAGGGAGCTGGGAAGCCTCCCACATGCAGACCCTGGCTGACCCCTAGTCTCTCCAATTCAGTCAGGCACATCTGCCCCTGTTCCCTTGTGTTCCTGCACCTCCCTTCCCCCCCATCCCCATGTGTCCCATCACCCCCACTCCTATTCAGCTCCTGGCTCAATGCTGTCACCCCATTAGGTCCTGTGACCCCACCCCAGTCTCCCCCCACCCCCGACTAGCCATTCTTAATCACAGTTTATGTGACCCCAGCATCCCTGAGTACCCTGCTCAGTCTGTCCCCACCACATTCCATGCTTCCTCACTTGGCCCTGCAGGCAGGATACTGTGAGGAACACAGCCACTGCCCCCTCCCTGAGCCAGCTGCCCTCTGTTCTGGGGCCAAAACAGCCCCTGGTGGGTGAAAGGTGTACTTGCAGCCTCTCTCTGGCTGAATCTATTTTCTGTGGGGGACATGAATTTTGTGAGTGCCCAGTGGCACAGAATTCCTCCTGGGGTAAGATTTCAGAAACAAGAAAATTCTTCAAACAGGCAGCAGCAGCAGAGGCTGCCTGAGCTCTAGTGGAATGAACTCTAAAGTGGCTAGGTGGATATAACTTGGCTAGCACTCAATATGTTCCTATGCAGTCGTAGACCCACTTAGATAATGCCTCTGAAGGGATAATGCCTGCCCTTTAACCTTCTCTGAAAAGGGTATAAATAGTCCAGGGTGTTTCTGAATAGTTTTGTCCTGTCAATGTAAAATGACAGTGCCCTTACAATATATGAAGTTTAGGTTCCCCTGAGGAAGAGTGAGTCTTTGGGGAGAATACTGGGATATAAATTAATTTACATGGAATTCTGAAAGAACCTTGGATAAGGCCTGAGTGTGACCATGTCCTTATGAAACAGTATGTAAGGCAACCCGCTATGAAGGCCTGAATCTTCCCTATTCTTTGACCTGCTGTAATGGCCACTAAAAAGGCAGCCTTTACTGTCAGATGGTATAGGTTGCTAAGGTCTCTAATGGGGACACATCAATCCTGCTAGTACTATATGGAGGTGCCAAAGGAGAGAAGGGGATGGCAAACAAAAGGAGAAATACAAATAAGGCCCTTAATCAATTTTGCTACTTTAGGGTGGGAAAATTACAGTATGGTCTTAGATAAGAGTGTAATATGCAGATATTCCTGTTAGATAGACCCATATGGAGCTGACAGAAAGTCTAGATTGTACCATGGCTAGCAGATAGTCCAATATTGCAAAAATGGGTGTTGTGAAGCAAGACAGATGGTGCTGAGATCCCCAAACAGAAGCAAACAGCCAGTCTAGTTGAGGCTTTCCTGCTTTGGAACAGAACATTCTGAACTTCAGCTGAACAGTCTCTTTTGGTGGATGTTATCCAACTAGCATCCAAGCTGTTGTATGTAAGAAGGTTGAATCTGGGTGCAGGATCTACCATTATTCTGCGAGACTACGTCAGGAAGAGCTGGCAAGGTGTTCAGTGGCTGCACAGAAATGTTAATTAGGTCCAAATACCAGTACTACCCAGCCCGTGCTGAAGCTATCATAATCATCAGACCTATGTGTTGCCTCTGAACCATTGTATCATGGGAATCAGTAGAAAGGCATACATAAGTCCCAGTATTCAGGTATCTGGTCAGGGAGCCTGGACAGAAATCCCCATTGGAACAAAATGTTTGACACCTGTTGCTCTGTTGTATGGCAAACAGGTCTATTTCTTGGAATTCCCACTTAAGAAACATGTTCTGGACTTAATATTTGACAGACTATGAGTTATTGTTGAGAAGTGTGTGCTGAGTTGATCTGCCAAAGTATTCTGAAGACTGGGAAGGTATCGAGCAACTGATGTGATATAATTTGCAATGCACCAACCTTTTTATCCATAAATTATACTTATCATAGAATCACAGAAGATTAGAGTTGGAAGAGACTCCAGAAGATCATCTAGTCCAACCCCCTGCTCAAAGCAGGACCAACCTCAACTAAATTGTCCCAGTCAGGGCTTTGTCAAGCTGAGTCTTAAAAACGTCTAAGGATGGAGATTCCACCACCTCCCTAGGTAACCCATTCCAGTGCTTCACCTCCCTCCTAGTGAAATAGTTTCTCTTAATATCCAAACTAGACCTCCTCCACTGCAACGTGAGACCATTGCTCCTTGTTCTGTCATCTGCCACCCCTAGCTCCATCCTCTTTGAAACCCCCTTAAGGTAGTTGAAGGCTGCTATCAAATCCCCTCACTCTTCTCTTCTGCAGACTAAATAACTTCAGTTCCCTCAGTCTCTCCTCATACCTCATGTACCCCAGCCCCCTAATCTCGTTGCCCTCTGTTGGACACTCTCCAATTTGTCTGCATCCTTTCTATGGTGGGGGCCCAAAACTGGATGTAATACTCCAGATGTGGCCTCCCCAGTGTCGAATAGAGGGGAATAATCACTTCCCTCGATCTGCTGGCAGTCTCCTACTAATACAGCCCAATATGCCATTAGCCTTCTTGGCCACAAGTGCACACTGTTGACTCATATCCAGCTTCTTGTCCACTGTAATCTGCAGGTTCTTCTCTGCAGAACAGCCACTTATCCAGTCAGTCTCCAGCCTGTAGCAGTGTATGGGATTCTTCCATCCTAAGTGCAGGACTCTGCACTTGTCCTTGTTGACCCTCATCAGACTTCTTTTGGCCCAATCCTCCAATTTGCCTAGGTCACTCTGGACCCTATCCCTACCCTCCAGCATATCTACCTCTCCCCCAGCTTAGTGTAATCAGTAAACTTGCTGAGGGTGCAATCCATCCGATCATTCAGATCATTAATGAAGATGTTGAACAAACCCAGCCCCAGGACCGATCTTTCGCTTGATACTGGCTGCCAGCTAGACATCGAGCCGTTGATCACTACCCATTGAGTCCATATCAACCAGCCTCCAAATAACGTGGCTTATTATCAGGTCCTCCTTTCTAAGTATGACTACTTAAAATGAGATAAGGTGTTTCAATTTGTGCACAAGCTTCAAAAAGAACATCAAGAGGAGATGATGGTCTCATTTCTTCAGGTCCTTCTCTCTGGGTGTAGATTTGGGAGATCCCTGCTCTTCTAATGTTTTCTGGACAGCAGTCACATTGCAAGTAAACCCAGTACTGGGTGGGAATAAAAGTATTCAAATCTCATGGAAGGGATCTGACACCTCCTGTCAGCTCACTTTGATGTGGCAAGGATGGGCTTTTGCATGTGGCATGGATCTTTTGCAGGCTCCCACTGTCCTTCATTTATGGCCATCATGAGCCTGCTGGGCATGGAAAAGTGTAAGATCTCCAGGAGTTTGTGGTTTTGTCTTTACCATTTCCATTGGTATATCCAGGGTCTCTGGGACAGCTTGAAGTCCTCCTCTGAGGCAGACATAGAAAGATTCACTACCTCATCCAGGTGAGATCACATTGCGGACCAGTAGTTCTTCCCCTTGCACTTGATGCTCTTCTTTGCTTCCATCCTCCTGCCTTTCCAGGACTGCAGGCTGTACTATCTGGCCTGGCTGGGATGACCTATTCTGCTTCTTTGAGGAGGGGGATCTAGCTCTTGAAACAGCAGATGATGCAACCATTGTAGAATTTGACTGCACACCCTAGATCAGGGGTTCCCAAACGTGGTCCACGGCTTGTTCAGGGTAAGCCTCTGGCAGGTCACGAGATGCTTTGTTTACCTGAACGTCCACAGAGACGGCCACTTGCAGCTCCCAGTGGCCGCAGTTCTCTGTTCCCGGCCAATGGGAGCTGCGGGAAGTGATGGCCCAGCCTGTCCTGCTTCCCGTAGCTCCCATTGGCCGGGAATGGTGAACCACAGACACTGGGAGGTGCGAGCAGCTGTACCTGCGGACACTCAGGTAAACTGTTATATCCTTGGGAGCAGCAACTTTAGGAAGAAATCACTGGAGACACAGAGAGCTGTAAACCTTGGCGCAACCATTTATTGCTACACACAGAGCTAACCAACAGCCAGCCAAACAGGCTGGCTATCCCCTAATAATCTGACTCAGTTGCCATAGCAACACAAGATTCTATTACCATGACAACCAAATACACAACATATTCCTTCCCCCTTAATAAGAATGTCCCCAAAATAAAACAAACACTAACTAGAGAAGGAGGGTAGACTGCCTCCATTCCCGGCTAAACCCTGGGGATTATTTTGCCCCATAACCATGGGTTCGCCCCAGCTAAAGATCCAGCTGACAAGGAGGCATTCTGTTTCTAGGTGGATTACGGTGGACTTCTGGTGTTGTTGCACCTGAGAGTGTCTTGGGCGCGAGCCTGACAACAGGCTCAGGGTTCGTAGGGCGAAGGGGTTAGGATGGGGGTATCAGCTCGTGCCGGGCAGAGAGGTATCTCTGCCACTGGCAATAATGGAGGGGAAAAGTCAGGAACAGGTGACTCGCTGGAGGTGGTGAAGTCAGGCAACTCAACTGACGATGTGTCCTGAGGAGTGGTATGACCTGGTAGCAGCTGATCGACATGTCACCGCCAGGTGAGATCCTCTGCAGTCTGGACTGTGTAGGAAACAGGTCCTGTTTGAGCGATGACAGTGGCAGGGACCCGTTTAACTCCAGAAGTATAATTCCGAGCCAAAATTGGCTGTCCCAGGCTGAAGGTTCGGTCTTTTGCTCTGGGTGCCCGCCTGATGACTTGATCTTGCTGCTGACGTTGCACAATTTGTCAGGGTTCAGAAGGTTTCAGCAGATCAAAGCAAGTGTGCAGCTGTCGTCCCATCATTAGAAAGGCCGGGGATGCCTTGGTCGTAGCATGAGGTGTGTTTCTGTAAGATAGTAAGAAGGTGTCCAGACGCTTTTGAATGAATAATTGTCCCCTTGCCGATTTCAAAGCTTGTTTCATTGTCTGCACAAATCTTTCAGCTAATCCATTAGTGGATGTACGATATGGTGCTGGAGTGATGTGGTGTATCTCATTTGCCTTCATAAACTTTTGAAACTCCTGAGAGATGAACAGCGGTCCGTTGTCACTCACAAGTTGTTCTGGCAGACCCAAACGACTAAAGAGTCCTCATAGTTTTTGGATAGTACTCTCTGCAGTAGTGGACTGCATTATAGATACTTCTGGCCATTTAGAATGGGCATCTGTCATAAACAGATAGCTAAGGGTTAATGTTTCTTTTACCTGTAAAGGGTTAACAAAAGGGAACCAAACACCTGACCAGAGGACCAATCAGGAAACCGGATTTTTCAAAGCTCAGGGAGGGAATTTTTGGGTATGTGTCCTTTGTCTGTGTCTCTGCTCTGTGCTCTCTCGGCTCTGAGAGAGGTTCTCTCTACCTTCAGGTTTTCTAATCTTCTGTTTCCCAGTTGTAAGTACAGGTATAAGACAATATAGGTTTTTATATTGTTTTTGTATTTACATGTGCGTAGTTGCTGGAATGTTTTAAATTGTATTTCTTTTTGAATAGGGCTGTTTATTCCTTTTTTTTTCTTTAAGCCATTAATCCTGTATATTGTCACCTTGATACAGAGACCATTTTTATATCTTTTTCTTTCTTTTTATATAAAGCTTTCTTTTCAAGACCTGTTGGATTTTTTCCTAGGGGGGGCTCAAGGGGATTGAGCCTGCAGCTCACCAGGGAATTGGTGGGAGGAAGAAGACAGGGGGGAAGGGAAAATCTCTTTGTGTTAGAGTTACTAAGCTTAAATTTGTATAGCCTCTGGGTGAGGGGGAGAGACACTTGATCTCTCGGTGTTGTGTTTCAAGGAATTGAAGCAGGGTAATATCCTAGTGTACCCAGGGCGGGAAGATCTGGGAGGAGGTAAAGAGGGGGAAGGGAAGTGGGTTATTTCCCTTTGTTGTGAGACTCAGGGCATCTGAGTCTTGGGGTCCCCCAGGGAAGGTTTTGGGGAGACCAGAGTGAGCCAGACACTGGAATTTCTGGCTGGTGGCAGCGCTATGAGATCTAAGCTGGTAATTAAGCTTGGAGGTTTCATGCAGGCACCCAGATTTTGGACGCTAAAGTTCAGAATTGGGACTTATGCTTTATGACAGCATCTACCACCATCAAGAACATGCTTCCTTCAAAGGGGCCAGCGAAGTCAACGTGAATACGTTGCCATGGCTTTTCAGGCCAGTCCCATGGATGTAGGGGTTCCCACTGGGGTGCATTCCTCACACCCTGACATGACATACAAGCTCTTGCCTTCTCTTCAATTGCACTGTCCAACCCAGGCCACCAAAAATAGCTGCATACAATTGCCTTCGTGCGTATTATTCCACAGTGACCAGAATGGAGCTGTTCTAACATCTGTGATCTCAGTGGTGGCGGGATAATGACACGTCTCCCCCACAACAAACAACCAGATTGGATTGATAACTCCGTCCTCCTGGACATGTAGGTAACAAGGTCAGGTGAGACCAGAGAGGTCCGCCGAGATGTTCCATGCATCACCAGGTCCATAACTTGGGACAATATTGGGTCAACTCGAGTTGCATTCTTTACCTGAATAGCGTTGATGGTTGTATTCTCTACTTGTTCAAAGTAAAAGATTTCCTTCTGGGCAATATCTTGACGGTTGATGGGCAACGGCAGCCTTGAGAGACCATCTGCATTGCCATGCAGAGTGGATTTCCTATATTTGATTTCATGTGTGTGCGCGGAAAGCACCAATGCCCACCATTGCACATGACTAGCGGCTAATGGAGGAATGCCTGTGTGGAGTCCAAAAATTGAAGTTAAGGGTTGATGGTCAGTGAGAAGAGTAAACTTCCATCCGAACAGGTACTGATGAAACTTCCGAATTCCAAAAACGATTCCCAATGCCTCACGTTCGATTTGGGCATAGTTAGTTTCCGCCTTGCTTAGAGTGCGTGAAGCAAAAGCAATAGGTCTCTCTTCTTCTGAAGGCATAATATGTGACATGACTGCTCCCACTCCATAACAGGATGCATCACAGGCCAACTGTAGGAGTAAGGATGGATCAAAGTACGTCAGAACTTCAGAATTTAGCAATGCATCCTTAGCTTTGTTAAATGCAACATCACAGGCTTCCGTCCACTTTCAGGCTTTGTTCTGCCCAAGGAGTTCATTAAGTGGTTTTAGCAGTGTAGGTAACTGTGAGATGAACTATTATGGAAAGTTTAATAGTCCTAGAAACGAGAGAAGCTAGCTAACATTTCGAGGAGGGGGAGCCTCCGCAATAGCCTTAACCTTGGCAGGGGCCTTACGAAGACCTGTAGCATCAATGATGTGTCCCAAATATTCAACAGAGGCCTGGAAGAATTCACACTTGTCTTTGCGGACTCGCAGTCCATACTCTTCCAGTCTTTGTAGGGTAGCCTCTAAATTCTTTAAGTGATCCTCTTCATTCCTTCCAGTGACCAGGATATCATCCAGATAGCACTGGACTCCTGGCAAGCCACACAAGATCTGGTCCATAGCCCTCTGGAACAGGGTGGGCGCAGATGTTATTCCAAAGGGTAGGCGACAGTATCGATGAAGCCCCTTATGCATCATAATAGTCAACAGCTCTTGGGACTTTTCATCAACGTGCATCTGTAAATATGCTTGACTCAGATCAGTCTTACTGAACTTTTGTCCCCCAGCCAGGCCTGCAAAGAGGTCATCGATGTGGGGAAGCGGGTATTGCTCTGCACATAACACTGGGTTGACAGTGACTTTAAAATCACCACAAATCTGGAGGGAGCCATCTTTCTTCACTATGGGAAAAATAGGAGTTGCCCAGGGGCTATGGGTAACTGGTATTAGGACTCCATTTGTGACCAGGCGCTCCAGGTCCGCTTCGACTTTCGGCCTGATCGCATATGGCACAGTTCTGGCTTTCAGATATTTTGGTTGACTGTCAGGTTTAATGTTCAATGTCACAGTGATTCCCTTCATAGTTCCCAGATCCTCTCCAAAAACAGCAGCATGTTTCCTTAGTACAGTGGTCAGACTGGTTTCTTCTTTAGTCACTCGGTGCACTTCTGCCCAGTTCAGCTGGATCTTCCTAAGCCAAGACCTACCCATTAAGGCTGGGTAATTACCTCTCGCCACAAACAGTGGCAATTTAGCAGCCTGTCCACTAAGCTCCACCTTAACATCAGTAGTGCCCAACATAGGCACAGCTTCTCCCGTATATGTCTTCAGCACTATTTTTGTTGAGTTATGTGGAAGATGCTGTAACTTTTCTCTATACACAGTCTCTGAGACGAGTGAGACGGCTGCACCGGTATCCAGTTCCGTGTGAACAGGTTTGCCGTCTAATGAGGTTACCCAGTATTCATGTGAGCCCACTGCCAAAGACAAAACGTGGAGTGGCTCTTCTTCTTGTGAGGAGGTATCTCCCTGGTCATCCTGGGTCTGCTCTGGGGTATGCAGATTTCCCTTTTTGGTCAGCCAGATCACACGCCTTTTTTTCTTTTGTTTACAGGTACACTCAATGTGTCCCTTTTTGCCACAGTATCGACACACTAGGTCCTTACACCAGCATTCTGATGCAGGATGACCCGGCTTACCACAGCAGTAACATTCCTGACTCCCCACAGTTTCGTGGGTAGGTTCTTGTGACACCTTATGCACCCTAGGGGATGCACCGATGGCTTGTGCCTCCTTTGTAGCCAGTTCCATGGAGACAGCAATATCAATGGCTGTAAGGTAAGCTGAGCCTCTGTCAATAGGCGCTTCCGTATAGCTTCACTGTGCAGGCCACACACTAACCTGTCACGTAGGGCCTCATTTAATATCTCCTTAAATTGACACAGTGTTCTGCCAGCTTTCTCAAAGTTGCTACAAATTGTACAACTGTTTCATCTCCTTTCTGGTCTCTTTTGTGGAACCTGTATCTTTCAGCAATTACCAGTAGTTTGGGATTAAAATGGGACCCCAGGATTTCCACAATGTCACTGTAAGATTTGGTCTCTGGCTTAACAGGGTGTAGTAAGCTGCGTAGCAGGGAATAGGTCTTAGCCCCTACAACACTTAAGAATATTGGCACTTTCTTTGCTTCTGTAATGTCATTTGCAGTAACAAAAAGCTCAAAACGCTCGGTATATACATGCCATTGCACTACAGTCTCCTCAAAAGGTTCCAGTGGCCCTGTAAGTGTAGCCATGGTTTTAGTTTCAGTTTCACAGTCAGTGCAAACAAGCCAGTTCTCACCCCCTTCCAGCAGCAAAAAAGGTTTGTTTGTTTTTGTACCTTAACTTCTACTTCCTTCTGTTGCTGAGGCAGCACAGAGATCCCATGCTCGTCGGCACATTGTTATATCCTTGGGGGTAGCAACTTTAGGAAGAAATCATTGGAGACACAGAGAGCTGTAAACCTTGGAGCAGCCATTTATTGCTACACACAGAGCTAACCAACAGCCAGGCAAACAGGCTGGGCTATCCCCTAATAATCCAACACAGTTGCCATAGCAACACAAGATTCTATTACCATGACAACCAAATACACAACATAAACAAAGCATCTTGTGGCCCATCAGGAGTTTGCCTTGAACAGCCATGAACCAAGTTTGGGAACTCCTGCCATAGGTCATCCCACAGGGCCATGGTTAGTAGAGTTATAAACACTGAGTTGGTATTAGGAGGGATGCTCCCTATGAGTTCCAGGTCTCTTTCTGCTACCTCTCAGAATCCTCTCAAGAATCCCTTCCTGACTTTCTTTGGGCTACCCAAGGGGGGAAATATGGATGGGTGGGAGACGACTCTCTCCTGTGACTAAACGAAGATGAGGAGATGGGTTTCCTTCAAGGGAGGAGCATTCTATTGAAAGTGCCTAGTCTCTGACAGGGAGAGATCAATACTGGGCAGACCTCTGATAACTCAGAAGCTGGGTGTCTTGGATATCACTATCTTCAATCTCTCAAGAAGAAATGAGTCTAGTACCATGTTCATAGATGAGTGAATTGATACCGAATATATATTGGATACCGAAATAGCTGGTACTAAGGTACTGGGTACTGAAGAACGTGGTTCCAAAGTGATCAGAATAGAGGTGCTTCTGATACCAAGACACTTGATGCCAGAGCTCTCTGGGCACTGACACATCTGGTGTCAAGGTTGGTGCCAAAGGGTCAATACTGAGAGATATGAGATCCATAGACTGAGAGGTGTTCTTTCATTCAAACAAACAAACAAAAAAATCACTCTAATATGCAACCTTAAAACAGGCATATCAAAACTTCTGAGTGCTTGACTTTGTCATTACAATAATCTTCTTTTAAACACAGTTTTTGCAATATATAAGAACATAAGAACAGCTATACTGGGTCAGACCAAAGGTCCATCTAGCCCAGTATCCTGTCTTCTGACAGCGGCCAATGTCAGGTGCCTGAGAGGGAATAAACAGAACAGGTAATCAAGTGATCCATTCCCTGTCGCTCATTCCCACCTTCTGGCAAAGCAGCTGCCATCTTGCCCATCCTGGTTAATAGCCATTTATGGACTTATCCTCCATGAATTTGTCTAGTTCTTTTTTGAACCCTGTTATAGTCTTGGCCTTCACAACATTCTCTGGCAAAGAGTTCCACAGGTTGACTGTGTGTTGTGTGAAGATCTGCTGCCTATTAATTTCATTTGGTGACTCCATACACGTGTGTGTGTGTGTGTATAAGTACAGCCATATTTATATTTCCTGAAAAATAGACTGATTATATACTAATAATGTACCATAATGCAGTGTTCAGACTTCGTAATTTGAAATGGGGATAGGGGTTAAAGTATTTTGTGGAATGCTTGAAAAGTACCATCCCCAGTAAATTATTTAGAATACTTAATACTTGTTGATATCATGGCCATTCCAAAAATTTAAAAAATGTTTTCCAGAAGATTTCAGAGTCTCAGGTATAATATCTCTGGTGCAGACGATGTGGCACTATCCACAGAGGGTGACTCCATCAGAGATATAATAAATTATATAAATCCTCCCTTTGATTTTAGAGTGGCACATCACTGTCTTTAGCTACTGTGGGATGCTGTATTCCATCTGACATGAACAGTCTGGAAATGCCACTCCCATTGGCTATTATTACTGTTACGGTCCTAGAAAACATTTTAAAATGCAAAGAAAAAATAAAGCGTATAGATTTTTACATGGGTGAAATTTTAAAATATGTCATTCTAACAATTAAAGACCTATATGATATTCAGAGCTTCAAATCAGCATTCTATTAAGTTTATAGCACTGTCTTTTTTAACTCCAGATTCAAAATAAATTGATCTGTTGAATTATTAATACTATATTTTCTCACCTGTTGTTGTCTACATAACGTATCAGCATTGGATAGAAGGCATAGAGGTCTCGGCAAAGAACTGCAAACTCATCTAGAATGAGTAGCTCTGCTTCTTGGGTATCACTTTTACTATCTGCTCTTAGCTGTTCCTCCTCCATTACTATCTTTATGGCTTTCTTCTTTAGTTTCTCCAGGGTTGGAATAAAGTGGGTTTTCAACAGATCAGGCCTGGCTTTACTGATGATAGGCTGGGCATAAACTGCACATTTTAAAAAAAAAGAAATTCCCAATTGTTTTAATCTTGTTAATGGTAATGCTTTTTATTTCTATAGCACTTTTTCATCCAATGATCTTGGAGCATCTAATACCCACTAATAAAGCATCACAGCAACATTGTGAGGTAGTTGTTATATAGAGAGGTGCAAGCTAGTGATGATAGCATGTAACTGTGAATCTGGAATGCATTAATTATAAACCTAGATTTGTTACCTAATCCAATTATGGCCTTGGGTAAATCACATCTCTCTTAATCAGTCCAAATATCACTCCAATTTTACAGAAATTGATAATACAAATATTTTCCTGTAAGAAATATTGTGAAGTTCAATTTGATAGCATCTGTAAAGTAATCTGAACATGAAAAAAGCTATTGAAGTGCTAAGCGGTACTGTTATTTCATCACTTTCATAGATGGAAACAAAGAGACAGAGAGGATAAACTTGCTCAAGGTCACAGAGCTAGTTCATAGAAGAATTACCAACATAACATAGGTCTCTTGAGCTCCTAAAAACCATGCTGTAAATACCACACAATACTCCCTCCTTAAGTTAATATAGGGCCAGATCCTGTGAGCACTGGGCTTTGTCATCAGTTGGCCAACTAGGGCACACTGATGTGGCACAGTCATCTGGAACTTAGACTTCTAATTGGATTCTTCAGACCATATTTATTTTATAGACCCTTTCCTCACACTTCCTGTGTTTTTGCCTTGCTAGGCTATAAGCAATTTGATTCATGTACCTTATCTTCCTATATTCGTGTGTGTGGCACTAGGAACATTTTTGATGGCACCACATATATGTAAATAAAACCTTTTGAAAACTAAAACTGCTTCCTCTTAATATTTATATTATTTGTATTTATATAATATTGTGAATTCCTTGTTATTAGCTATTACATACCACTATGTAACAGTAAAGTAAATGGTGGTAAACAAATTAAATACTACTACGCCTATGGTGATAGCAAATAGTTAGATGCAATTAATCTTAAAAAAATCATGTTTAGTATAGCTACCTGCAATTCTCTTCATCCAAGATGCTTCATCTATTCCCAGGTTGTTGTTGATGATTTTCAGAATGTTTCCCAGAATGATGCTGAGTTGCTCAGAGGTTACCATTGTACAGCAGGGTCCAGCACTTTTAGGCATATTCTCAGACCCTCTTTCCCACCAGTAGGATAAATAGTTGCATAGCATGGGTAAGATAACCTCAATCACGTGGGGCATTTCAGTGTACCTGGCCCCAGACTCTGCTAAATCATTAATTTCCTTCATTAATCCATCTAGCTGAGGGATATCTGGACACATCTCTTCAACTGTATCTGGCATACCTAAAACTGCATATTAGGGTAGAAAACAATAATGTTTAATTTAAGTATGGTATTTGTTGTGTTTTTTCAAGGTCTAAATGTTTTAAAAACAAAGAATTAGGACTTAAATAAAATAAGTAATTAGGATTGAATCCTGCCCCTTCTGCTGTGCATGGCTGTTACAGGATTTGGGGGTTGGGAATGTGATCTTCCCAAATGCCACATTTTACCAAGGTAGTCCATTAGTCATTATACAGTGGCTGTGGAGCTCTCTGAAAGCTAGATGGGATGATTCCTACCCCCACAGAGCTAGCTGCTGTCCAGCCCAGCTACATGGGCTAGGTGCAGGACTGAGGATTTAGCCATACTGCTGATCTAGTATGTTATGTTTTCAAAGTGCTGGACAAATAATAATTACTCACAACTCTCCTGTGAGTTAGTATACTATTATCCCCATTTTACAGTTGGAGAAACAGGCAAAGAGAGGTTAAGTGATATGCCCAGTGATTCAGTGTCCCAGCTGAGATCAGAAATAACTTGTTCCTAGCTCCCAGACTCAATCTCCTTCACTAGATCATGCTGCCACTCTCCATGAAAAGATGAGATTAGTCAGTTACATTTCAGAGACAGAAACTTGAATTAAATAATAACAGCTGAATGTAACCAGTGAAAAAAATTAGTTTGTAGCTTAGAAACATGATCTGTATGTGTTTGTCACGGTGCAGCTTACCCAACCCTGATATGGACTCTAAATAGAGGTTTGATGAGGGAACTTGGATTCCCTGTTCCACCCCCATACATTAATCAGAGACCTGCCCACTTAAACCGCTAATTCCCCAACTGATCATCCAGCCTACTCCACTGCCAGGCATGTCAGAACAACTTGCCCGCCCCCACTGCTACCTTTTTTTTGATATAGCTCCCAGGTAGAGAAGCTACAGGCAGTTGCTTTCATGATGGGTTTGTTTTTGTTTGTTTTGGAAGGGTACTGGTCTGAAGAGGAGGAAGGGCAATAGGGAATTGATTAGGGTGACCAAACAGTAAGTGTGAAAAATCCAGACAGGGGGTGGAGGGGGAGGGGTAATAGGAGCCTATATAAAAAAAAAAGCCAAAAATTGGGACTGTCCCTATAAAATCAGGACATCTGGTCACCCTAGAATTGATGGATTTTTGTGGGAAACAGTCTGGAATTGATTTATTTTATTTTGGCAGACAGCAAATGTTATATGTATCACTGACTGAGGTGAAGAGAGTCAGAATGTGCCATGAGAGCCAGTCATGCTGCCAGGGATAGTGGGGCCCTACAAATCATGTGGAACTTATCCTGTTCTGTCAGTCTGGCTAGGGATCCACATGGTTGGGGTCAAGGTCCAGCACAAGTTCCCAACTACAATGGCACAAAAATACGGATGAAGGCCACAAGATGATTCCTTAATCCTGTATATAAAAAACTTTGTTTTCTGTTTATAAAGGCAAATCTTTGCCTCTCTGCCTCCAAAACCTGTTATGCCCTGTATGCACCGAACAGTGTCAGGCATATGTGTCTCTACTCAGATTTTGTAGTGCAGATGTGCTCTTAGACTAACCCCTAAGTATAATAGAGCACAATTTTATAAAAAGAATCCAAACACAATGTTCAGAAAAACAGGTAAGGGAAGCTGTGCCAGTCCAGCTTCAACCATTGTGTAGCAAGGGCCCAAATAGCAAGCAATGGAAGAGCAGGAGAGTTATTTACTCAACTACACTTTTATTTTTCTCATTGTTTAGATTTCTCCCCACTACCTGAAGTACAGCACATAATATTCTGAAGTACAGTACTTACTGGCTCTCTCTCTGGCAGTTTTTGTGTTGAAGACAGAGAGTGGGTTGTAACTGTTCAGAGAAGGTTCAAGGAATGCTACTGGAATGGCTGCTGCAATGGATGCTAAGCACTCACCAAGTGCTGGACGCTGCCTGTAAGTGACAGATAATTAATGTGATTTCAAAAAATCTTTCTTAAAGTTCAGCATGCATTACACAGAGTTATCAATATTTATTCCTTTTGTTCACCATTTTATCAACTTATGGATTTATTTGCCACTCTTGGGAAATTGGTTGTGTTTCTCACATGCATATACCTACAGTATATGATAATGCACTATAAGAAACAGGAAAATACAGCAGGAAGAAAACCTAGTATAAATGGCATTTCACATTAAAAGTGAGAATAAACTGTTCTTCAAGGGTTCATTGTCCTGAAGAAAAGGATATTTGATTATTATAATTTCCTCTCTTAATAAGTTAGACTGCAAACCAAGGATTCTGAAATATTTCAGAATAGTATTGTGGTACATAGGGTATTTGTTGAATAGCACCCAACTCCTGATACGTTTCTATAACAATCCTGATGTACATTAATGCATAAAAGTCAGCTAAGCAGGAGTACATCCATTTAGAAGTAAAGTCTGCAATTACACTTGAAAGCAGCACTGGAGAAAGATGTTTTGTAAAGACGATTTGTGGAGACAGCAAAATGATGGACTGTTGACAAAATGTGCAAATAATAAGTTTCCCTGTCCCTGTGAACAGGATATTTGTTTGGCTCTTGAGTAGTAAGGGCCCTTGTTATCCATCACAGACCATGAAAGGCTTGAGTTACATTACAAAATAAGGCTTACATTGTTTGCAGCATAAAAATGGCAAAAAGGAGCAGAGCTATAGAACATTTTAGCTGTGTCTATAGATTTTTGCTGCCATTTCCTTTATTTAATTTGACTTCAACTCCCTAGCGCTCCTTCCTCAACATACAGATATGCTCACAGCCGTCTTGCAGCTGAGAAGATTAGCAGCTACGTCAGGAGTGCCATAAGATGACTCTTCTGAAAATATTTAGATACATATTTTTCTCTCAGTATATAAGAGAAAGAGACCAACTACAAGAAACATTAAAGAATAAGCCAACATTAATGTGAATCACACTGTCAAGAGTATTCGATACCCAGGAATGTAACCACTCAACCTCACAGGGCCACAAAAGAGGAATCCTCAGATTCTCCACTCACATGGTAGCACACTGGGCTAGCAGCAAGGCCTTCATCAGACTGGCTAAATAAATTAATTCCACCTGGTATTAAACTAAAAGTAGGATCAACCAGTACACAGAATTCTGGGACTCTGTCATATTAAGCAAGTGATATGCTATCAACAAATATAAGCAAGCTGAAGAAACATTTTACAACAGATACTGAATTAAGAAAATTAGCCCAACATCAAACATACATTTGCTTAAATTATAGTGTTTAAGTAAAGAATTTATAAACAACATTTAACAGTATGCTAGTGATGCAAGATGAGATTAATAAAAAGTAGCATGGCAGTTTGTTGAAATGTCCAGGCATATGGCCCTTCTTGTACTGAGGCCAAGAAACTGGTTTCCCAGACAGACATGTGAAATCAAGCTTAAAGGTTGAAAAATTATCTTTTCTGGAAGCCATCCATAGTCCAAATGAAGCTGTAATAGGTCTGATTACAAAGCATGAAAAATCTCTTTCAAATATATCTACAGTATTCATTAGTGATTAGTGTTCTCTTGTGTTCTCATGCTGGCTTTGCTCTTCTGATGCATGGAGAAAATGCCCACAAAGCATCAGAAGTCCATGTGGTTATCACATTTTGAAGATTCAGTCTCCAACTACAGATGGACCATGAACTGTGCACACAAATGGCAGCACTTACATATGCAATGGAAACCACCTTTGTGTACACAAATACAAGTGAGGTTGAGGCCCCTTTGTAAATCTGATCTCTAATGTTCAACTATCATCAGCAAATTCAGATAAAAACATGATTATCTAACACGGGCACGTACCTACTCCATGTACAAAAGTCCATATTTCTGTACACAAGTAGGGACTTCTGTGCACAAATCTGGTAATCACATGTGCAAATATTCCTTTGTACAGATTTTGTGACTGCAATTTAGGTATCCAGAGCTAAGTTCACTTCAGGGTTTGTGACAACTTCTGCTGGATGGTCCTTAGGCAAAGAAGGGAGCAAAAGTGGCACAATGCATCTGCCCCCTCTTGTACACCAATGACACCATAGGAAACCAAATCAGCCTTACAGTAAGTCTATAAAATTCTCCATTATATATGATGTCATATCTGACTCAGTCATTTCCCGTTTTCAACAGATTCTATATACTTGTTTATTTATTGCTCCTGCAGTATCTGTTTATCTTGAAGACATTTGTTCTCTGTCAGTTTTACTAGTGGCAAAGATCTGAAGATGTCTTTTATCATAATCTATGGGTGCAGAATGTTCAGATTAATGCTGAAATAAAATTTCAAAAACTTAGTGATTACACACTCTACAAATGGGAAGCACTATTTCAACACATGACATTAGGATAAATTGCCTTATAAAATCCCATAGCTATAAATATTAAGAGATACTGTCTGACTGGCATTTTGTGGACTTCGTGAAATGAAGAGATTACCTTGTCCATTTACTAGCAAATGAGTGTTCATTTCACAAAGCCCATCAGTATCACTACCAGGAATGTGTAAACTGCAAGAAAGCACCTAAGAGCCTCCCTGAACCTTTCCTCATTTTAAAGCCTAAAATGAACTTCTTTTGAGATTCTCAAATATATGACTAATACACGTATAGCTACATATAAAATACAAATATACGCAGATTTAATTTCTCATCAATCTATATTTAAGGGGTCAATGTAGGCAAGAAGCAGGGAGAAACAATGTTTTAATGCATTCTGTAAAAGCAGCAAAGAATCCTGTGGCACCTTATAGACTAACAGACGTTTTGGAGCATGAGCTTTCGTGGGTGAATACCCAGTTCGTCGGATGCATTCTGTCACTGAAAGACATGGGGCAGGCCATTGACTTCCCACATTTCTATTGTGTTTCAAGGAATCACGCTTCTCAGAGATTAATGAAGGCCAAGTGGGAAGTATATGTCCTGAATGGTCTATATTCTGGCTGCATATTACAAGAGCAAAAAAGTTTTAGTACCCTGCACCTCCCATTTAGCCGCAAAAGAAAAGGAGGGTGGCCACAGACTGCTTGAAACTGTTTGTGACCTCCAGGTTGGGAACCAATGGCTTAGAAAAAACAGGTTGTGACAGCCAAGTTGTGGGGCTTCCTCCTCATCATCCCAAGATACCCCACAACCAAGCAGGGGGATGATGAGGACTGGGATGTATTGTAAGGATAACTCCTCAAACATTTCAAGTGATATTCTGATAAACACCCCAAATTTTGAACTTAACCTGGATTGTGAACTTTTTAAGATTTGTCAATTACAGGTTAAGACCCTTTTAAAGTATGCATGCAGATACAGGAACTACCTTCTCAAACTCAGTAGTCAGAAGGCCAGAGATGACACTTTAATGGCATAGTGGTCTGAGGAACCTCTGAAGAATTAATGGCACCCAACAATATTTGTAAACATTTCTCTACACACAGAAGACCAAATAAATATGAAAAACCCCACAAAAGGTTCTTCTATATTCACTATTACTTACCTTAATCCATCAACTAATGCTACATTGAATGCCCCCACATGAGAAAAGGTGTCGTGGGAGTTGCTCATCTACTAAATGAGCTTTCAGTTATCTGACCCCTTCTTACTGAAGCTGACACCCAACATAGACGCTTTAATTCAGGACAAGACAAGACTGGCTGAAGTAAGGTCAGAGCAACGCTCTTTATGCAGTTCCATTTGCACCCTTATGTCCATTACAGAGCTAGGTGGAAGATGACTATTGTAAGACCCAAGTTTCAGTCCCTCACTCCAATGAACAGTTATTTATTTAAAAAACTAAAACAGGAGAAATCTTTCTTGAGAGAGATCCCCAGAAAGTCTCATAGCTCAGTAGTTAGGGCACTTCTCCTGGGAGAAGGGAAACCGTCCCCTGCTCCACACTAAGCTGGGCAAGGTACTAAATCCAGGTCTCCTACATCCTGGGAGAGTGATCTAACCCCTGGGCTAAAAGTTATAAGTGTGTGAGTGTAGCGGGGGAGGCTCCCCTACCACCACCAATCCTCCTCCTCCAGCTTGTGAAAGAAAAGGTTTAAATGCTTAACTCCAGGAGAGGATTCACAGCTGTGAATCCCAAGCTGCAACAGGTGCCTAAATCCATTGGAGGCAGGGGTTTAGGCTACGATCTCTCCTTAGCATTTCCCACTAAGTGAGCTGGCATTTGTGAATCCCATTCTTAGAAGCCTAACTCTCCCCAGTGAACCCAGGTGCTTAATTCAGCCTGTGGGTTCCACTGTGTGTCAAGGCACCTAAAAGATAGGCACTGCCATGCTTAGCAAGTCCCTTTGTGGATCCAGCCCTTTGCTTACCCGCATTACCAACCTACCAAATACACTTGCAGACTAAGTTTGCACTGAAGTTTTTTGGTTGCATTCCTAGCAGAAAGAGAGGGAAAAAAATAATCCAAGAGTGTATCCATCAGACTCTTTCTTTCTTGGCACATAACTAAGAACTTCTGAAAGGTATTGTGACAAATAATAGTAATCAAATTCTGATGTGCCATCTGTAAGTGTTCTGTGTCCTCCTTGAACTGCTATAGAATCTAATATGACTCTGAAGCTGGAAGCAGCTTCTCTTTACAGTATCCAAACCACAGCAGAAACTGTCTGCTGTGCTGACGTAGGTCAAGGTGTAAGAATGACATACCTCCTATTGCATACCTTGCAATATTAGAGAGAGAAGATTTTTAAAAAAATCCCAAGACCACAAAACCAAGCCTCACACACAATGCTCATCAACAGAACCTTATTCTGAGACTCTATAAAAATACCAAAGCCTATTGTAGCTGGGCAGTTTTTGTATACTGCAAACTGTATTTACCTTCCTGAACTACAAAAGTGCTGAATTCTAAAAAGACAAAACTTGTGGCCTACAACATAGTTTCTTACTGCTTTTGTAAATGGGAAGATTTGCTTTATCTTCATTACTTGTCTTATTAAATGAAAGATAATTGTGAAAATTACCGTGGAAGCTTTTAGCTAAATGGAATCTGAGGAGAAATAGTGGAAGGCGGGTTATCTTTTCAAAAAAACATGCAACAATGGTAGAATCAATATATGCATTAATATTACTGAACAATAGCAGTACCATTAAAACTAAGTCAGGCAAGTCTAATACAGCCACAGCTTTGCTATATTTGTGACCTGACATCAGGGACTTTGACTTACCATCTGCTCTTCTACTGCCCACCAACAGATTGTAGATTTTTGATTCAAGTTCCATCTAAGAATGTATGAAATTATGCAAATCTGTGTCCCTGATTTATTTGTTTTATTTCTCAGTGCAAAAGAAGATGGTGACATTTGTAATGGTTATTATGTAAACAACTGGCAGTAAAAATGATCTCATGAAACCGGAAAACATGAAAAATATTTATGATGGTCTGAGTATTTTACAGAACACTATGTATGTGAGACTATTCTCCTTTGAAGCTTAATGGTGATTGACCTTTTCCTGAGAATTACTTTAGTAACTCTAATAAAAGGGGTTATATAGGATCAACCTGCTTTTTTTCTTTTTAAAAAATGCTTGATATTTCTATATTGATTTATCACAGAGTACATGCAAACATTCCTGTTTGCCAAGTGAATTCACTGCAATAATAACAATCTATTTCTCTGAGATTTCTGCATCTGTTCTTTTCATCAGTATTTTTTTGAGGGGGTGGAGGGGACAAGCTTTTCCCTGATGAATGGATGTACAAAAAATATATAGAAATACAAGAGAAAAGGTATAGAAAATCCAGGACAATTTTAAGACAAGGTCATTTTATCGCATAGTAAAAGCTTATAGTTGTTTCATTGCTAGAAAAGAAACGGAAAAGGCAGAAACAGAATATTCATCAATAAAAAATAGCCAGATATTCAAGAGATATATTTCTGTTTATATCTTTTCAATTCAAATTCAGCTTCTTTGTAATAAAAACATAATGAATTAATATCAGAAACAGCAACCACAGAACATTTCATAATGAAAAGATTTACGTAGGACTGAAAGTTAGAATCCCAATCATATTTCTCTGTGAAGAAATATTTTTTTAATTTAAAAAGGAAACTTGAAATAAAACCACATATGAATACTGAAAATTTAGGATGTTAAATTAACATTCTTAAACACATGAAAACTTATGACACTTTTGTTTCACCTTGCCCAAGGAGGAAAAACTACAATAATGAGAGTAATAATAATAGTAAAATATAATAATAATTAAAAATATTTTAAAGGCAAAAGTAAGGAAAATAATATCCTTAGCATTGGAAGCTATTGTGACAAAGCTCCTCCTCTACCTTGGTGGGTCTTGTGCTTATTGGTGGATTTGCTAGCCTTAGAGATCTTCCCTTCTGGTGGAAGCCACAGTCTGCATCAACTGCTCCTGTGTCTGATCGGGAGTTGGGAGGTTTGGGGGGAACCCGGGCCACTCGCTACTCCAGGTTCCAGCCCCAGGGCCCTGTGGATCGCAGCTGTCTATAGTGCCTCTTGTAACAGTTGCAGGACAGCTACAACTCCCTGGGCTACTTCCCCATGGCCTTCTCCAAACACCTTCTTTATCCTCACCACAGGACCTTCCTCCCGGGTCTGATTCATGCTGTATCCTCAGTCTCCAGCCAGCAAGCCTCTCACTCTCCCTCTCCCTTCTCTCTCTCCGCCCTCTTGCCCGCTGTCTTGCCTCCCAGCTCCTCACTCGCCGCCACACAAACTGAAGCTGAGCCTCCTTTTTAAACCTAGCGTGCCCCCTGACTTACTGCCCTTGTTGGCCTGCGGTATTCTAAATCAGCCCTGTCTGCCTTAATTGGTTCTAGCAGGTTCCTGATTACTCTAGTGCAGCCCCTGCTCTGGTCACTCAGGGAACAGAAAACTACTCATCCAGTGACCAGTATATTTGCCCTCTACCAGACTCCTGTACCTCACTGGTCTGAGTCTGCCACAGTACTTTAGTTACATCACATGACTGTCAGAAATCATGTATTAAAGCACAAGATTCAAAAGATTATTCAAGCCAAACAGCCATCACTCTCATAAATGGAAATCCGGTTCAAATGAAGCCAATGGAAGGGAGTACAAACTATACAGGTAAAACACAAAATAGAAATTAGAAGGACTAACAAGGAATTTTAAGAGCAAATAGCCATGGATAAAAGGCTAATTATTTCCATATCTGAGAACCACTAAACCAGAGAATCTATGGGTTCACTGGACTATTAAGAAGTAAAAGAATCAATTGTACAGAGCAAATTATTTCTCTGAACAAAGGATGATGGGGACGTAGGCATCAACTCCATGGATGCTCTGGGGCTGGAACACCCATGGGAAAAAAATAGTGGGTGCTCAGCACCCACTGACAGCCCACAGATCAGCACCTCCTCCTCCCCAAAAGTGCCTCTCGCTCACCACGGATCAGCTGTTCAGCAGTGTGCAGAAGGCACTTGGGACGAGGGGGAGAAGTGGGATAGGAAGTGGCTGGGGAAGGGGGTGGAATGGGGCAGAGCTGGACTGGAAAGAGGCGGGGTCGGGGTGGCAGCTTGGAGAAAGGCGTGGAGTGGTGGCAGGGTCTGGGGTGGAGCAGGGGTTGAGCACCCACCAGGAGCTGAATAAGTTGACACCTATGAATGGGGAGATAACTAACCAGAAATATTAGAGCCAGGAAATAAAGATGCATAAAGATTAACTGTTAGAGACTGAAGTGTCAAATTTGGAGTTGGTGGAACAAACTTACAAAATAAAAATTAACAAGTCATCAGAACCAGAGGTTGTTTAGGAAGAATCAAAGTAAGGTATAACCCCTCCTCATTTAGAAGTTCTGTGAAGAAGAAATTTGCCATGTTATATAATTACAACAGGGTTTCTTGCGAAGCATCTCGTTCTGGCTACAGTCATAAACAGGATGCTGGACCACATAGATTACTGATCTGATCAGGTACACCAATGTTTATGTTCTCATAGAAATAGTTCATTTTGTATTATTTCTGTATGTAACTATTATACTAACAAATGTGCCATTATTTTAATAAAAGTAAACTTACCTTTTCTATTTATCATTCCAAACATTTAATTACTTGTACTAAAATCACTTACACTTATTTCAGCGAACTAAGGTCCAGATTTTAAAAGGCATTTAGGTATTGCCCTGCATAGGCTTAGTCTACAATGGGGAGGAAGGGGGATTGATCTAAGATATGCAACTTCAGCTGCAAGAATAGCATAGCTGAAGCTGACATATCTTAGATTGACTTAGATTGACTTACTTCACCTACTCGCGGCGCGGGATCAACGGCTGCCACTCTCGCATCGACCCTGCTTCTGTCTCTTGCCCTGGTGGAGTTCTGGAGTTGACGGAGAGCACGTTTGGGGATCGATGTATCGCGTCTAGACGAGACGCGATACATCGATCCCCGATAGAGCGATCACTACCCGCTGATTCAGTGGGTAGTGTAGACATACCCTTATAGTGTTGCAATGCCTAACTGATTTAGGAGTCTAAATATCATTTTCAAAAGGGAATTAGGAACTTAGGAGCCAAAATCCAAGTCTATGGTAGTTAGATTCCGTTAGGGATTTCAACGCTGAGCGCAGCAATGCCTAAATATCTTTAAAAATCTGGGCCTAAATCTTCACATTGAAACATTCCTCTTCTATTAGATGCATAGCAAGCAATATTATCTCTAATTTCATAAAGGTATTAATCATTTTCATTCAATACCTTTCAACATAGATGTTCTTTCCAGTCCCAAGGGAATATAGGCTACAAAGAATTCTATAACATGAAACTTGCACATCACCCACTGAAAGGGGGGAAAAAAAAAAAGACAAGAGTTGGCATATTGTCATTACAAATTCATTGAAAAACTACTCTTTAATAATAGAAAACAATATATTTTTGCTATTTTATACAATCTAAACAAATGCTGATGGAATGCTTATTTATAAAGTATTTTTGGCCTGTTATTATTGTGCTTATATATTACTTATTTTCAGTTTCTCTGGTAACAATCCAATGATTTATGCAACTCTCAAAACTTTGCAGACCATTATACACTTAAATTTATCAAATATATCTTAAAATTCTCAAATAATCAAATTTCCAAGGATTAATTTCCAATTAAACCAAAGCAGTCTACCTTTGTCATCTGCAGGGACCTGATCCAAAGCATACTGGACTCAGTGAGAATCTTTCCACTTTACTCTCTATCTCCTTTACTTTTTATTCAGATATTTACTCTCTATCTCCTTTATCTCTGCGCCACAATCTCCACAAATGCATAAAAGAAAAAATGAGGATTGCTGATGGACATATTGCAAAACCTCAGGGAAACACTTAGAGTTAATGGAACTGTTTACTTTTCCTTGCCACTGACTAGCACTTTTAAAATACATCTGAAAATCCCTATTTCTTATTCATAAAATTTTATTTTTTAATATTTCAAACTAATCAAGCATTCATTTAATAGGATACTTTCTCTAGTGTAAGGTGAAAACAGTACCATCTTCTTTTACTAAAGAGCTTTGAACATATCTTCAACTTCTTGCTTATTTTATTCCAACAAAATAAAAGTATCCAACAGAAGTTTCTGTAATACCTCATTTGCTTTTTTTTTTTTTTTTTTTTTTTTTTTAGGAAATGATGTCTGTATTATCCACACACATTAGAAAAAAGGAAGTTTAAGGAGAATTTTAAATTAATCTCCATGCTTGGAGAGGTATTGTGCATAAACAATTTTGCTTTCGGCACTTAAAATCGCTTATATTTACATAGGGAATAAAAATTAAAAAAGCAAATAATCTCTTTAAACAAAACATCTATTTCCAGAAGCCTAAAATAATTTTGGCATTAAATGACCTGCTCTCAGTTATGCTAGATTTACAGTAATGTAACTCTAATGAAGTCAAATTTTTTACAACAAAAATTCAAGAGTTAATTCCAGGCTTAACAGTGGTATTACACCAAGGTAACTGAGCACAGACTTTGGTCCAATGAACTCATGCATTCACTATTAAAAGTCTTTTATGTTAGTACAATAGAGTAAATCTTAAAAAACAAATGAAAAAAATTAGAAGACTTACAAAGTAAATCAACACCAAACTGATGCTGCGCAATATGTTCAAAAATTGATGTCAATATAGGTAACAATGCCACTGTAGTATAGTTGATGTTTTGTGAAACACCTTTAATTTGTGTTCGTGAATGGGTAAATTTCCCAAGTTTAAGATTTTCTAAAGTCTTTTCCAGATCTTCAGCCGCATTTTCAAAGAATGCACGTAATCCAGCTTTAACCAACTCTGAGCCTGATTTCATGACGGTTCTACAAAATAATTTGGAAAAAATCTGAATTAAATTCCACACCTATTCTATTGTCAACATATTTTTATAAACAGTGATATATTTACTTGTTGGTTTAGTTTCTTTCTATTTGAAATCTGACTTTGAAGTTACACAGATACGTCTCAGCGGAGTTTTGAATTGTGACTGAAAAAGCTAGGTAAATGAGATATTGTTGTCCTAGGTGCTTTCTACAGATAAAAGACAACTAAGTGCATATCCCCTCAAAGAACTTGAACTTTAAAACCCAGACTTTAAAATTCCTCCAGGATGAGGGGGTGTATTTGTGGAAGCCAAATGGCATTTTATATTCAGTTCATGGAGGTGAAGAAATGGAATGAACATGATGTATATACAGTAGTAGAGACAACTATAAAGCACATAGAATCACATGCAAATGTTTTCACCAACCCCTTCCTAAACTTTGTAATCCCACAATCCATGACCCCTACTTCAAATGTGACAGAATGGCCTTCTGAGCATGCCTCACCATGCCTTTAATCAGCTGGTGTTGGAAAAATTCCTTAAGTGTACAACAGGTACAAGATACAGGACACCTAAGTCTGCTCCCACTTTTACTGGTGCCACAGTAATTTGGCAGCCACTCAGGGTGAGCTGAATGCCTATAACACAGCATCTCCAACTAAGAAGGGCAGGCCACTCATAAGCATTACAGTCCCATCTTCCTATCCCTTTGGGCATGTCGTAGCTTTCCTACTCCGATTTGAACCTTAGCGTTCATAACCTGAGAAGCTAGCATGAACCCCTCTAAGCTTAATTACCAGCTCAGATTTGATCTCGATGCCACCATCCAAAAATTCCAGGGTTTTGGCTCCCTCTGGTCTCCCCAAACCCTTCCCTGGGGAACCCCAAGACTCAGAAGCCCTGAGTCTTACCACAAAGGGAAATAACCCACTTCCCTTCCCCCTCTCTCTCCCACCCAGACTTTCCTCTCTGGGCTAACCTGAGAGTTACTGATGCAATCTCTTTACATCACAATACCAAGAAGCATGTCTCCTCTATTCCACAAAGAGACAAACCCCAAATACAAGGAAACAGAAATGATTCTATCTCTCTTCCCCCTCCCACTAATTCCCTGGTGCTGCAGAGCTTTACCCTCCGTAGATCTAACACAAAGAGAATTCCCCTTCCCTTCGTTCCTTAGCCTACCCAGAGAGAAAAACTCAAACAAGTCTTAAAAAGAAAGCTTTGTCTAAAAAAGAAAGAAAAAAACACATGAACATATGATCTCTGCATTAAGTTGACAATACACAGGGCTATTACTTAAAAGAAAAATATGAATAAACAGCCTTATTCAAAAAGAGATACAATTTAAACATTCCAGCAAACTACACACATGTAAATACAAAACAAAACATATAAAAGCCTATTGTTTTGCAACCTTTGTACTCACAACTTTGAAACTGAAGATTAGAGGCTTGAAGATAGAAAGAAGCCTCTCATAGCCGAGAGACAGACAAAAGACTCCGACCCCCAAATATTCCCTCCCTGACTTTGAAAAAATCTGGTTTTCTGATTGGTCCTCTGGTCAGGTGTGTGGTTCCCCTTGTTAACCCTTTACAGGTAAAAGAAACATTAACCCTTAGCTATCTGTTTATGACAGGGCATATCTTCAACTTCTTGCTCAACTGTCCTGCATGCTGATATCCAGAGTGAGGGCCAATCACAGCAGCCTCTTGTTCTGGTCAACAGATGAAGTAACAGCAGGTCAGTAGCTAAGCTGGGAGTGTAATTCTGAATCCCAATCCACTACCTCTTCCACTAGCTACACTGACTCTCATCAGTCCTAAATGTAATCACTTGCTACTAGAAAATCATACAAGTTTTGCAAAGAATATATTAAAACACATTTTTGTGTATTACTTTAAATCAAGCTTTGATAAAGTTTCTGAGAACCACCTTAAATATTGTATAAAAAGCGACAAAGAGTCCCGTGGCACCTTATAGACTAACTGAAGTATTGGAACATAAGCTTTCGTGGGTGAATACCCACTTCGTCAGATGCATGTTGTGGAAATTTCCAGAGGCAGGTATAAATATGCAGGCATCTAGACTATCTAGACTGATTCTTGCCTGCATACTTATACCTGCCTCTGGAAATTTCCACCACATGCCTCTGACGAAGTAGGTATTCACCACGAAAGCTTATGCTCCAATACTTCTGTTAGTCTATAAGGTTCCACAGACTCTTTGTTGCTTTTTACAGATCCAGACTAACACAGCTACCCCTCTGATACTTAAATATTCTAGTTATATAAATGGTAGTTTTTGTTGTTTTTAATAATATCCTGAATTTCTATAATGCTTTTATTTCTTGATCCAGAGTACTTAACTAATTAAGCTTCACAATATGATTGTGAGGTAAGGAAGAGATATATGCACCATAAAGAGCAGTCTCTTCTACCATACAAGAACACTACAACCAAAGTAGGGTAAGACACAAAAAAGAGTATTGTACCCAGTAAACTCATTCAGTAAATGTAGACAGATTGCGTTCTATCACGCGTGTTTAGATTTGGTAAGGACAATGAGGCTACAGAAGAGTTACTTACCTTAAAGTAACTGGAGTTCTTCAAGATGTGTGCTCCCTAACTGTATTCCACTTGAGGTGTGCGTGCACTCTACGTACCACTGACAAGAGAATTTTTACTAGCAGTCCATTGGCCTGGGACCCTCTCTCCTCCTTGTGCTCCAATCTGAGGTCATAACTGGTTGCCATCAGCTCATAACAAAGCAGGATGCTGCCCAAAATCCACTTGGATAGTCTTTGTGAGGTAGTAACTTCCCCTCTCATGTATCTGGCAAAGGAAGGAAACAGCCTGGGAGATTTACAGACGAATGTCATCCTTCATAAGTAGAAGGCTAAAGTTTATGAATACCTAGAGAGGAGAGCTTCTTTTCCTCTCTGATGGGGTGAGGCTTCAAATAGAAGACAGACAAGTGGATCATCTGGTTCAGATGGAATTCTAAGTTTCCTTTTGCGATGAATTTGAAGTGTAACCTCAAGAAAATCTTGTTCATATGGAAAACTGCATAGGGAAGGACCGTCATAACAGAACACAGCTCACCTCTTTTGGCTGAGGTGACTGTAACCAGAAATGCAGCTTTCATAGAAAGATGCATGAATGAACATGAGGCTAAAGGTTCAAATGGGGGGTATTCATCAAATCTGATAGGACAAGATTGAGGTCCCATATCAGGTTCGGTTTCAGCACTGGAGAAAAGGTTCACGACAGTCCCTTCAGAAGTCTTGCTCTCGTAAGGCAGAATGTCTGCCTACCGGATAGTGGAAAGTGCTAATAGCTGCCAGGCATACTTGCAAGAAGCTGATAGATAACCTTAAATTCTTTAGAGAGAGGAAATAGTTCAGAATAGTAGGGATCTCTGAAGATTTCAGGGGCATCTGAAAATGCTGGCACCAGATAGAGAATCTTTTCCATTTTGCTATGTAACATTTCCTTATGGATCTTTCCTACTATCGCCAAGCATGACTTTTCCAGATACATCATTCATCCAAAATACCATATTGTTAAATGGAGGGATGCTGGGTTGGAGTGTTGGATGCTGCCTCTGTCCTAAGTCAATAGCTCTGTTAATAGCTGAATATGGATGCACAGGTGCAAGGACATCTGGAGAATGCTCAGGAGCCAGAATTGCCTGGGAAACCACGGTGCAATCAACAGCACTGATGTTCCATTTTGCCTGATTTTCCTTAGAACTCAAGGTAGAAGAGGGATGGGTGGAAATGAGTACCTCTGCTGTTCTGATCATTGAGCTAGAAATGCACTCCCCCTTTAACTGTGGCCCCAAGCTGGCTAGGTCAGGCACTTCTTGTTCTCTTGAGAGACAAAGAGATCCCATGGTGGGAATCCTCACTGCTGAAAGCACCAATTTGTGTAGCTCCTAGTCATGGTCTCTGGTGACGTCTGCTGAGTTTGTCTACCAAAGTGTGATGCAAACCTGGAAAGTGCACTGCAGAGAAGGTGATCTGGTGACAAATGCACCAGTTCCAGAGGTTGACTATTTCTATGCAGAGGAGGGTGGCCCCTGCTCTCCCTGTTCTGCTGATGTAATAAAATGTTGTCATGTTGTATGCCATGACCTGAATGTGCTAGGTTCAAATAATGGAATAATTTTCAGGCTTCACATATTGAATGCAGCTCCTGAAGGATTATGTACAACCGGGATTCTTGGTGGTCCAGGTACCCTTTTCAATGTGTTCGTTGAGGTGGGCTTCCCATCTTGGTAGACAGTTATCTGTAATCAGTATTTTTGTGGGTGAAAGAGGGACAAAGGGCACTCCCACGCACACTCTCTCTCTCTGTTTTCCCATAAGTCAGAACTCTGTGTGGGGAGCATGATGGGATGTTCACCCCATACTTGCCCTGAAAGGGTTAATAAAGACAAAGAAAGGGGCTAATTAACCCAGTAGACTACAGCTGAGAGGAAATCAGGTGGGTAAATAATCCTGGGACTGAGTGAGGGAGCCCAACTGGGGAGGACTGAGCTGGGCAGGGGTTATGATGACAGGAAAATGGCAACAGAAAAGGGGGCTGCTGGGAAAGTCTGCAGTCACTCCCTGGGAGAAGGGAAGTACTTTTGCCCTGGCAAACCCAATGAAAAAGGAAGCCAGAGAGGGAAGACAGGGCTCAGGGAAAGGCAATAAGGTCTAGAAGGGAACAGGCCTCAACTGTTGACTAGAGGGTCCTGAGCAAGAATCTGGTGTAAAGAGTGGGCCCGGGTTCCTCTGCCAGCCACTGATGGAGTGACACTATGAATAAGGGAATGGGAAGACTGCCTAGGACTGCTGGTAAGGAAAGACTTTGATACCCCAGAAGGTGAATCCACTTAGTGACTTGGTCAGAGGGCTGAATCACAAAGAGGCTACAGCAGCTCATAGAGTGAGAGAGGAGCCGCAGACCCAAAGAGAGAGGCAGAGTCAGTGGACAGCTGTGGGAAGGGGCACTGACCTCATGAGCTATTCCCCAGAATCACCAGAAGGAGGCACCAACCTAGTGGTGAGTGGAGCTCCCTGTCACAGGGAGTGAGATCATTCTGTCCAGACTATGCTTGCTTGGCATATAGACTGTTCATAACCAAGCCTGTAGACATCAAAGTCAACATTTCGCGATATGTACACAAGGCCATGTACTCTAGCAAGGTGAGACTAGTCTGAATTGCTGTCTAGGGGTACAGCAGAAGCTGAGTGATGAGGTCCTTCATACACTAGAAACTGTCCCAAGGTAGGTAACCTTTGGCTCTGATTGAATGTAGGGGTGGGAGCTAAAACTGATTTTGTTATGTTTACTTGGAACCCTAAGGAGTGTAGTAGTCTCTGCAGGGGCAGGGTTGTCATCCATACTTCTTGATACGATTTCCCTTGGAGCAGCCAGCTGTTGAGGTAGGGGAACACTGATGAATCCTCATAATGCAGGTGAGCTGCCACTATTGACAACACCTTCACGAATACCCTCGGTGTCATCAAGAGGCTGAAGGGGAGCACTCCGTATTGGTGTATTACTAGCCCTAAGGTGAATCTCAGGAATCTCCTGTGTATGGAATGGATCACTAGGTGGAAATAAGTGTCTTTTACATCAAGAGCTGTGAAGCAGTCACCCTTGTTTAGCAAGGGAATTATAGAGGCCAGGGTGATCCATTCTTAGTAGTATATGTAAAGGTGCATGTGTTGTATTAATCTGTTTATTCTCAAGTTCTAGGAAGAAATCACCACCAGTGAGGTCCCCCACTGTCGGCGATTTGGGGGGCATGTCATAAACAGATAGTTAAGGGTTAATGTCTCTTTCACTTGTAAAGGGTTAACAAACAGTGAACCTGGAACACTTGACCAGAGGACCAATCAGGAGACAAAATATTTTCAAATCTCGGTGGAGGGAAGCCTTTGTTTGTGTTTTTTGGGTTTTGCTTTGTTCTTTCTGGGTTCTGAAAGTGACCAGACGTGCAACCAGGTTTCTTTCCAATCTCTCTGATACAGTTTCTTATATGTTCAGAATATTAAGTACTAGGTAGATAAGGCGGTTTTAGTCTTTTGATTGTTTTCTTTGTTTGCAAATGTGTTTTTGCTGGAAGGGTTTTAAACTCTATCGGGTGTCCTTGTATACTTAGGCTGGGAGGGTATCCCAGTGTCGATAGCTGAAAGATTCTGTAACAGTTTCCAACTGATTTTACAGAGACAATTTTTACTTTTTCTTTCTTTTATTAAAGCTGTCATAAACAGATAGTAGGAGTTAATAGAACAAAAGTACTTATATCTCTTTTGACTGTAAAGGTTAACAAGTTCAGTAAGCCTGGCTGTCACCTGACCAGAGGACCAGTCAGGGACAGGATACTTTCAAATCTTGAGGGAGGGAAGTTTTTTGTGTGTGCCGTTAGTTTTTGGTTGTTGTTCACTCTGGGGGCTCAGAGGGACCAGACGTGCAACCAGGTTTCTCTCCAATCTCCCTGATACAGTTCTTATAGATTCCAAATAGAAAGTACTAGGTAGATGGCGAGTTAGGCTTATGTTTATTTTCTTTATTTGCAAATGTGCATTTGGCTGGAAGGAGTTTAATCAAATGTGTATTTTTGGCTGGAAGGATTTTAATTTTCTTGTATACTTAGGCTTTGTATTTGCTATAGAAAAAACCCTGTACCTATTCCATTTTAAATTTACAAAGATAATTTTTACTGTTTTTCTCTCTTTAATTAAAAGTTTTTCTTTCTTAAGAACCTGATTGTTTTTTTATTCTGGTGTGAGACCCCAGGGGATGGGGTCTGGATTCACCAGGGAATTGGTGGGAGAAAGGAGGGAAGAGGGGAGAGAGAGGCTAATTTCTCTCAGTGTCAGGATTACTTTCTCTCTCAGGAAGTCTGGGAGGGGGAAAGAGGAGGAGGGGGAAGGTGAATTTTCCTCTGTTTTTAGATTCAAGGAGTTTGAATCACAATGATCTTCCAGGTAACCCAGGGAGGGAAGCCTGGGAGAGGCAATGGTGGGGAAAGGGTTTACTTTCCTTGTGTTAAGATCCAGAGGGATCTGGGTCTTGGGTTCCCCGGGCAAGGTTTTGGGGGACCAGAGTGTACCAGGCACTGGAATTCCTGGTTGGTGGCAGCGCTACGGGTACTAAGCTGGTAATTGAGCTTAGAGGAATTCATGCTGGTACCCCATCTTTTGGACGCTAAGGTTCAGGGTGAGGAATTGTACCATGACAAAGCTTTTCTTTTTAAAAGACCTGATTGATTTCTTCCCTTGTTAAGGCTCAAGGGAATACAGTCTGTACTCACCAGGGAATTGTGGGAGAAAGGAGGGAAGAGAGGGAGAAGGTGGAATTCCTCTGTGTTTAGATTCATGGAGCTTGGATCTGTATTGCCTCTTGGTGAAGGGAAAAGAGGAGGGGGGAAGATGACATTCCTCTCTATTTTAAGATTCAAGGAGAGTTGCATCACAGTGATCTGTACCCAGGGAGGGGAGGATCTGGGAGGAAGAAAGGAAGGGAGGGGGAATGGTTTATTTCCCTTTGTTGTGAGACCCAAGGAGTTTGGGGTCTTGGGATCCCCAGAGAAGGTTTTGGGGGGAGCAGAGTGTACCAGGCACTGCAAGTCCTGGTTGGTGGCAGCACTACAAGATCTAAACTGGTAATTAAGCTTAGAGGAATTCATGCTGGTACCCCATCTTTTGGACGCTAAGGTTCAGAGTGGGGGTTATACCATGACAGGAGTGGATCACTAGGTGGAAATAAGTGTCTTTTACATCAAGAGCTGTGAAGCAGTCACCCTTGTTTAGTAAGGGAATTATAGAAGCCAGGGTGATCATTCTGAAACTCAGGTGGTGGATGAAGACGTTCAGCTGTCTGAAATATAGCATGGGCCTCTAGCCCCCTTTCTTCTTGGAAATGAGAAGATGACTTGAGTAAAATCCTTCCCCCTATGTTGAAGAGGTTCTGGTTCTATGATTTCCAGATGGAACAGACAAGTCTACTTCTTGTCTGAGCATCTTGTGAGAGGGGTCTCTAAAGAGGGAGGAAGAAGGATTTTTTTGTGTGGGGAATCAGAAAGAAACTATTGTATAATGGTGGTGATTATCTCCAGAGCTCATCTGTCTGATGTTGTATAGTACTATGCCTGGGAAAAATGAGTGAGGCAAATGGTGTGTAGGAGTCTTGAATAGATAAATGTGTCGGGGGACTGATTTGTAGCTGTTGAAAGTCCCATCAAAAGGATTTCTTGGTGGGAGGCTGGCACTAAAAGGAGAATGCAAGGGGTTGTTGTGTTTACTGCACTACATTCTCTGGTGTTTCCTAGGAAGCTTGTAGGTCCTTTGATGGCA
This sequence comes from Chelonoidis abingdonii, assembly GCF_003597395.2. Taxonomy (NCBI): domain Eukaryota; kingdom Metazoa; phylum Chordata; order Testudines; family Testudinidae; genus Chelonoidis; species Chelonoidis abingdonii. The sequence continues at coordinate 94,740,575 of NC_133772.1, forward strand.
GAATGGTTGAGGGTCTGGTCATTGTCCATAAGACTGAGTCTTGCAGTATTTCATCTGTGGTGCTGGAGTACAGATATCTGGTGAGTAAAAAGTTGCTCTTGAGTCTTTGAGGGAATATAGTGATACATCTGCATTCTCACTCAAGAGGTTATTTCCCTCAAAAGTCAGATCCTCCACAGTGGAAAGGACTTCTTTGGGAAATCTGGAAAACTGGAGCCATGAAGCTCATCTTTTATGACTATGGAAGCTGCCATCAAGCACGAGGCTGTATCTTCTTCATCCACTGAAGCCTGGAGGGCCAATCTAGCAATTTTTCTTCATCAATAATTATTTGGAAATAAAGTTTATCTTCTTGATGGAGTTTGTTGTTGAATTTAGAGAACTTATTGTAATTAATAAAATCATGTTTTGATATTAAAGCTTAGTAGTTTGCTATGCGGAACTGTAACCTTGCCAAAGTCAAATGTACTCCCAAAGAGATCTAAACATTTGGCCTCCTTATCAAGGGGTGCAGATTTGGGGTGGTGTTGCTTCTTTCTTTTGGTGCCAGCTTGCAGCAGTAAAGAGTTTGGAGTGAGATGCGAGAGTAAGTATTCTGCCCCCTTCAAGGGAACGAAATGTTTCTCCTCCATTCTCTTTGGAGTGGGAGCACAAATAGCAGACTATCTTGGCACATTCTAAGATGGTCTCATTAATTCACAGTGCCATTTTACTGGGACCAGCACTCTGAAAGATATCTAGGAGTTTATGAGAGTGTTCCGTACTTCCTCCAGAGGAATCTGCAGAATGTTTGCAATTCTCCTCACGGGGTCCTGGAACTGCCTATAGTCATCAGGTGGTGATGGTGACGATGACATGACCACTTCATCATGAAGATGATAACCTCTCGGGGTAGTGATTCTGCCTGATCAGGTTGTTCCTCCTCCTCAGAGGGTTGAGGTTCTTTCCTGTGTGGGGAAGCCTATCTAGGTTCCCAAAGTGAACTTATTGATTTGGGATGTCTCATATACAGATCCCAGGGACTCCAGTAAAGCCAGTACAAAGGGTCATATGGGAAATGAAGAGGTCCCCATGGAGAAGGTACCAATAGTCCAGAGTTAGGTAGTTTGTCCTATGAGAGACGGAAGGGGCCCAAAAGATCTTAGAGACTCTACCAGGGCAGATCCCATGTCTTGAAATTCTCCCACTGATTCTAGACTCAGAGGATAAAGAAGCTTCTAAATTGACGTGCAAGACTGTTGGTACTGAAGCTTTTATTATACTTCAACTGGTCAATGGTAATGGTAAGTGGAGAAACTCACCTCCATGGTGAGTGCTGGATCAAACAATATCAGGATTCTAGGTCTGCATAGATAATACGGTTCTCCGGTAGAGTTTATCTAGATCCTGATGCTGGAGAGTGGACTGGGCTTCTCTCCTTTGGAAGTGCAGCTGGTGTCAACTTCAGACAGGAAACAGCCTCCTGTACTGATTCCTCCTCTCTCAGTGTCAGTATCGTCATTGTAGGAGGCTTCTGCTGCCTTCTTTACCTTACTGGTACCCAGGATGGTCCAGCCACCTTCAGCTAAGGATGGGTTCAGGTCACTTGGTGCCGAGGAACCAGTACTGTGCTCCTTATGAACTTCTGACATCTCTATGATGGGACACAGTCTCATATGACTTAGAGGTGACAGAGAGGAGGTCCTCTTTTTGTATGAGGACATAGGGGGGGATTTTTCAGGTTTCCTGTGAGAGTGTTTTCCCTTACCCTCCTTGTCTCTCTGCTGGAAGAGTCTTTAGCCCTGATTATTCTCGGAGCCAGAGACCACCGTGGCCTCTGTCCAGTGTACTGGAGTGGGAGGGGGAATCTATCGGGCCAGGATCAGACCAAAGCTTCATTGTGCAGTCCATCAGGGATTCTAAGCCTGAACTTATGAGCATGATGGGTTCAACTAGGAAAGGCTCAGCAGATATTGAACTTAAAGGGGATATGAACTCATGGAAGCAACAGAGGGATGTTTCATAGAAGTCACTGACTGGAAAAACCTGGCAGCAGGCTATACAGAGCTTGAATCTTGGGATCCTGGACAAACTAGGCACCCTGTGCAGGGCAGTGACTGGGTGGGGGGAAGACCCCAAACTCCTAAAATCTGCTAAACTACTCTAATAAGAAACGATCTAAAACCAGATTTTAAAACTATCTACAACTATGTTTGAACAAGAATGTTAGCGAATACCAAGGACACTGAGAGTTCCATCTCAGACTACAGGCGGTAGAAAAGAACTGAAGAGGTGGTTGGTCTGCACTGCTCCTTTTGTCCTCAGATCAGAGCACAAGGAAGGGAGGTGTGTAGGTGCAGATCAATGGACACTTCTAGCAGAAATATCCCCGGTTCAGGAGCATGGTAAGCATGCACCCCTTGAGAGGAATACACATAGGGACCATCACTCAAAAGAAGAAAAGGCAGACTCCTTGGTTTTATGCTTCATCCAAAAAGTGACATCTCCAGAACCTCAGTGTTCCTCTAACACTATGATAGGACACTGATTCACTACTTACTAAAACCCATAAAAGAAATAGTAGATTCAAGCATTTTAACCAGTTGATTGTTTGGTTGGAATGGCAACACCTGAAGATACAGATAGCATGAAGATGACGTTGGGGTGACATATAATTAGGAGCAGTGGGTTTCTTTAAGAAAAAATACAATAGCAATAATTGTGGGGACATTCTAATTTACACTAATACATTTATTTGCATATATCACTCAGCTGCTCATTAATATATCCTTGAGTGGATTTCTGTATGTATTTTATTATAAACTATATATGTCATTAGAAGTAAACTGATTTATGATCAGAGGATGTCAGACTGAGTTACACTTCAGTGTCTTTTACTATGCTAATTGCCAGCTTCAAATGTTATTCAATGCACTTCTAGCACCAATTTTTCAGCCTGGTGTAAACTTGCCTCTATTTTTGTGAAAGCAAATAACTGCAAGTGCAATTTCATAGATGATGCCACTTATATTTCTAAGTGAAGTTCCTGACTGCATTTGCAAATAGGAACTTTAGACGTCGTAATCACCTAAATTGAGGTGAATGCAACATATCATCTGAAAAAGTGGAGGACAGTGTCTGAAAAATCTGGACCATAATATTTACTCTAGAGAGCTAATATCAGCAGGAAATAAAGAATAAATATGTGAAGAAATAACAATCTGCAGAACTGTTCTTTGAAGTGATTCTTGACAACCGGATGATTTGTAGCTGGTACTGTAATAAAGTAAAAACTTGGCCAATTTACCGTGTATCCAGTGTCTGAGCCAAGATGTGCAGACAGCTCACCATTGTAGTAGCATCACTCCCTGTTATAATAAATAAAGAACATATTATTCTGAACAACATATTTTGCTTTTAACAAATTTCAGTATGTGCAAACGTACAAATTTCATGACTCTTAATTATATATCAAATTCACGTGTGATGGGAAGGCCCTACAATGCCCCCTTCTTAAAATATCTTCTAGAACTAATGGTTTTATTCCCTCCCCCTCACCTTCTCTCCTTATTTTCCCCCTTGAGATTGGGCAGAATGAACAGGGTGCATACTTTATTTCAGAAGGTGCCATTTCTGTCCCCTTCATTTTGTTTTGTCTTTCTCTGTTGCTGTTCTTTTCCTTTTTCTTTAAAACTTCTTGGATGCCAAGTGCAGCCACTGAGAGGCAGGTGCTGAATGGCTAATAAAAAATAAAATATGGAGCATAGTCCAATTGTGGGAAAAAATATCTCCATAGAAGGCATCATGTTAAACAAGAGGTGGTATAGGGGCCCTACACATATGCTATACGGCCCCCATCCTGCAAACTCTTCTGCATGTGTTTAACTTTATGCACCCAAGTAGCACATTCCATGACCACCACTCTCAAGAAGAGGAGACAGGTAGTGGTGGTTGGGGACTCCCTCCTAAGAGGGATGGGAATCATCCATTTGCTGACCAGACCGGCAGACTCGAGAAGCATACTGCTTGCCTGGAGCTGGAATCCAGGATGTGATGGAGTGTTTGCTGAGACTGATCAAGACCTTGGATCGCTACCCCTTCCTATTTTTCCACATGGGCACCAATGATACTGCCAAGAATGACCCTGAACAGATCACTGTAGACTATGTGCCTCTGGGAAGAAGGATAAAGGAGTTTGAGGTGCAAGTCGTGTTCTCATCCATCCTCCCTGTTGAAGAAAAAGGCCCAGGTAAGGACTGTCGAATTGTGGAGGTGAATGCGTGGTTATGCAAGTGGTGTCAGAGAGAGGGCTCTGGATTCTTCAACCATGGGATGTTGTTCTGGGAGGACGGACTGCTAAGAAGAGATGGGATCCACCTAATGAAGAGAGGGAAGAGCATCTTCGCAGGCAGGCTTGCTAACCTGGTGAGGAAGGCTTTAAACTAGGTTTGCCAAGGGGTGGTGACCTACGCCCAGAGGTAAGTGGGGAAGTGGGATACTGGGAGGAAATACAAGGAGGAGGGTACAACACAGGAAGCCTCCTGATTCATACTGAGAAAGTAGGGCAATCGGCTAGTTATCTTAGGTGCATGTACATGAATGCAAGAAGCCTGGGAAACGAGCAGGAAGAATTGGAAGCCCTGGCACAATCAAGGAACTATGATGTGATTGGATGACAGAAACCTGGTGGGGCAGTTCACATGACTGGAGCACTGTCATTGGATGGGTATAAACTGTTCAGGCAGGACAGATACGAGAGGAAAGGTGGAGGAGCTGCATTGTACATAAGAGAGCGGTATGATTGCTCTGAGCTCCAGGATGAAACTGGAGAAAAGCCTGTTGAGTGTCTTTGGGTTAAGTTTAGGCGAGAGCAACAAGCATGATGTCGTGGTGGGCGCGTGCTATAGACCACCAGATCAGAAGGATGAGGTAGAAGAAGCTTTCTTCGGACAACTAACTGACGTTTCCAGATCACAGGCCCTGGTTCTAATGTGGGACTTCAACCACCCTGACATCTGCTGGGAGAGCAATACAGCAATGCACAGACAATCCAGGAAGTTTCTGGAGTGTGTTGGGGACAACTTCCTGGAACAAGTGCTGGACCAACTGACTAGGGCCGTGCTTCTCTTGGCCTGCTGCTTACAAACAGGGAAGAATTGGCAGGGGAAGTAGAAGTTGGTGGTAACCTAGGCAGTAGTGACCATGAAATGGTTAAGTTCAGGATCCTGACAAAAGGAAGAAAGGAGACTAGCAAAATACGGACTCTGGACTTCAGAAAAGCAGACTCTGACTCTCTTAGGGAACTGATGGGCAGGATCCCCTGAGAGGCTAATATGAGGGGCAAGGAGTCCAGGAGAGCTGGCTGTATTTTAAAGAAGTCTTATTGAGGGCACAAGAACAAACCATCTCGATGTGCAGAAGAAAGAGCAAATATGGCAGATGACCAGCTTGACTTAACAGTGAAATCTTCGGTGAGCTTAAACTCAAAAAGAAAGCTTACAAGAAGTGGACATTTGGAAAGATGACTAGGGAGGAGTATAAAGATATCGCTAAAGCATGCGGGGGTGTAATCAGGAAGGCCAAGGCACAACTGGAGTTGCAGCTAGCAATGGACGTGAAGAGTAACAAGAAAGGTTTCTACAGGTACGTTAGCAACAAGAAGGTGGTGAGGGAATGTGTGGGACCCTTACTGAATGGAGGAGGCAACTTAGTGACAGATGATGCAGAAAAAGCTGAAGTACTGAATGCTTTTTTTGCCTCGGTCTTCAAAGACAAGGTCAGCTTCCAGACTGCTGCACTAGGCAACACAGTATGGGGAGGAGGTGAGCAGCTCTCAGTGGTGTAAGAACAGGTTAAAGACTACTTAGAAAAGCTGGACATGCACAAGTCCATGGGGCCAGATCTAATGCATCCAAGGGTGGTGAGGGAGTTGGCTGATGTGATTGCAGAGCCAGGGGCCATTATCTCTGAAAATTCGTGGCAATCTTGGGAGGTCCTGGATGATTGGAAAAAGGCAAATATAGTGCCCATATTAAAGAAAGGGAAGAAAGAGAACCCAGGGAACTACAGACAAGTCAGCCTCACATCAGTCACCAGCAAAATCATGGAGCAGGTCCTCAAGGAATCCATTTTGAAGCACTTGGAGGAGAGGAAGGTGATCATGAACGGTCAACATGAACTTACCATGGGCAATTCATGCCTGACCAACGTGATTGCCTTCCATGATGAGATAATTGGCTCTGTGGATATGGGGAAAGTGGTGAACATGATATATCTTGATTTTAGCAAAGCTTTTGATATGATCTCCCACAGTATTCTTGCCAGCAAGTTAAAGAAGTATGGATTGAATGAATGGACTATAAGGTGGATAGAAAGCTGGCTAGATTGTTGGGATCAATAGGTAGCGATCAATGGCTTGATGCCTAGTTGGCATCCAGTATCAAACGAAGTGCCTCAGGGGTCGGTCCTGGGGCCAGTTTTGTTCAACATCTTTATTAATGAATGAAATTGGAGGATTGGATCAAAAGAAATCTGATGAAGTTCAACAAGGACAAGTGCAAAGTCCTGCACTTAGGAAGGAAGAATCCCATGCACCGCTACAGGATTGGGACCAACTGGGTAAGCAGCAGTTCTGCAGAAAATGATTAGAAGCTGGATATGAGTCAGCAGCATGCCCTTGTTGCCAAGAAGGCCAACAGCATATTGGGCTGTATCAGTAGGAGCATCGCCAGCAGATTGAGAGAAGTGATTATTCCACTCTATTCAGCACTGGTGAGGCCACACCTGGAGTACTGCATCCAGTTTTGGTCTCCCCACGACAGAACAGATGTGGACAAACTGGAGAGAGTCCAGCAGAGGGCAATGAAAATGATTAGGAGGCTGGGGCACATGACTTACAAGGAGAGGCTGAGGGAACTGGGGCTATTTAGCCTGCAGAACAGAAGAGTATGGGGGGATTTGATAGCAGCCTTCAACTACCTGAAAGGCAATTCCAAAGAGGATGGAACTAGACTGTTCTCAGAGGTGGCAGATGACAGAATAAGAAGCAATGATCTCAGGTTTCAATGGAGCAGGTTTAGGCTGGATATTAGGAAACACTATTTCACTACGAGGGTGGTGAAGCACTGGAATGGGTTACTCAGGGAGGTGGTGGAATCTCCATCCTTAGAGGTTTTAAAGGCCCAGCTTGACAAAGCCCTGGCTGGAATGATTTAGCTGGAGTTGGTCCTGCTTTGAGCAGGGGATTGGACTAGATGACCTCCTGAGGTCTCTTCCAACCCAAATATTCTATGATTCTATGATTTAATTCAGTGGAACTACTCACTGGAGTACAGTTATGTATGTGCATAAATATTTGCACGTTTGGGGCCTAAATGTATATATTAAACACTTCTGGCCAGGGTGTCAATCCTGCTTTTTTTATGCTGTTTGAAGATATTTTTCTTTGTCTCTTTAATACCTCTAAATTTCTTTTCTATCTATTCTGTAATTATCATACAATTGGGTTTGTTATTTTTATCCATTCTCATTTCCACACTTTTTGCAATATGAAACAGAAGCACTGTGACACACCGAAATGAGGATAAGGGTTTTCATTAACCACTTTCCATGACACAAAGCACTGTGATAGCTTCTCTTAAAGGATCATGAATCAGTTACAAGATGGTAATTTATAATCTTCAGAGCACAGTAAATATTTTTCAGGATAGCTATCTGGTTTCCTTTGCAACACATATACATGCAGAAATATCAGATGTAATAGCCCAACAAATTCAGATACTGAAGATACTATAAATTATATCGAATGATAAATTAGACATTTAGGTCACAATTTGGAAATGGGACCTGCTAGCACAGACTCCTCCACCTATGAGATTTCCACACAGGAACAGGTAGGTGTTCATCTTACTGGATTGCATTGCAGGACTAGGACCTTAAGCATTTTTTGTGCTGCTTTTTGTAGCAGAAAGAAAGGGAGGAAATTTTGCTTAGTGTGAATACAATTATAACTGGGTCTAAATCCACTTTGAGTCTTGGGCCCATTTCAATACATGGGTCTGAACTTCATAGCTAGTGATCATATTCATTATTACATATATTTAGAGACGTGTCTGTATTAATCACTTTACTCCACACTCCCTGGTCTTTCATTAAGTCTGGTCTCCTCAATTCTATGATAATGCAAATTATTAATAATATATTTAAATTGTGAGTGGCATGGAACTGGGATCTTACATGCAAAGAACTCTAAACTAGAGCTGTTTGGAAGTTTTCTGACAAAACTGCCTATTCGAGGAACTGAATAGTTTCACTGAATCTATTAGAGATTGGACAAAACTTTTGTCAAAACACAGGCATTGGAAACCTGCTGGTGGTCCAGACGCCACATCTCTGCAGCAGAGTGACTGCCAGCCCCTAGAGCTCCATCTGGAGCCTGGGCTCACAAGGCTGCTATGTTTCCCTGCTCTGCCGCAGCAGCCCTGGAAGCCATGACTGGAGCTGAGGCTCTCATGTCTGTTGGACATCTGCAGCAGGGAGCCTGGCAGACCACAGTCTCAGATTGAGCCAGGGCTCTCAGGGCAGCTAGGCTCCCTACTTCACAGTAGCTCTGGCTGTAAGTTTAGTGAAACTGACATTCTTGTGTTTCACTGCTGCAGTTCAATGCATAGCAGTCACGAAACTGACAAGAAAGTCAATTTCACCTATTTCCTTCTGAGAACACCATGTTTCCAAAACAAAAATTTTGAGGGGTGAGAGTGGATATAGTGATTCAGAAGAAATGTTGGTAAAAGTTGCTTTTGGTCTAAATTGGAAGGAAATACCTAAATAAAATACACACACCCTGCCCTAGAGTTTTGGCCAGCTATACACATCTGTGCATTTCATAAATATTAACATTAATAACAACAATATTGAGGGTTTATATATCAGTTTAAGCATCAGAAAACATTATTTTATTTTTGAATCTTATCTAAGTTTCTTTACCTTATTTTTTAGCAGAACATAAGAAAAAAGTGGGTTTATTTCATATTCACATAACTCTACAACAAATTAATCTTAATTTATCAAATTCAGCTGACATTAAATATTTTAATTATTAGCATAAAGTAATTTTTTGTGAAAGTTATGAGCAAATGAAAAAGGCAGAGATTCAAATGGAATCTCGATATTAACTCACACTTCACCTGAGGCTACTGACACCTGTTACACTACTATACTTTATATATTCGAGCAAAGTCTATCTTCAGTTACACATTTGTTGCTCCCTTTGACTATACTGGGATTGGAGCATGTGCACCAGAAAGCAGAACTGTATCCCGAAAATGTGAAAAGTTTGAGTTGTTACAGAAATAATGAAGTTAACAGCCATACACAACTTATTTTCCACCACAAATCATATTGCTCATCGGTTATAAGCCTTAGATATATTATAGGAAGCACAAAATGTTATAAATATAACTTCATCAATATCCCTTAATAACTTACCGAAAAGTGAAATCCTATGTCTAACAAGAGCAGCAAGTTTGCAGAATAGGCTAAAGCAGAAAAGAATGCAAAATAGTAGAAGACACAGAGATTAATGTTTTGTTTAGAACATGAGGTAAAGCAATAATGAGAGAATAGCGAGACTACAAGATGTGAAAGAAAGGTACACAGTAGTTCCCTGAAGGTATATTTTTGATCACATAATGTGAATAAGCAACCAGATACTTTCATCTGGCAATAATATCTTCCAGAATAACTTTTAGTCTAAAAAGCACCTCAAAGATTAAATTTGTTTCCTTTAATTACAATAGTTAGCAGCAACTGTATTTTATATGGCTGAATCTCTCTCTAATGGTTGTAATTTTTCCCTTATGGTGAATAACATATAACAATAACAATAACATTGCATTGTTTTATTTGACATACGAGAACGATAAATGCATGTTAACAAACTTAAGATAATTTAAAATGTTTTCAGAAGATACTGTTTATAAACAGTTTATCTTTTTGTGTTTCCAACAGTCACGATAGGTAAAATTAATGCTGAAATATTAACAAAAAAAAGAGTGGTTCTAGTAAACACTGTCTTACAAGTTTAGTTTCAATCCATAGTAAAGGAATGTAATAAATGAGAGAAAATTCACCTAACATCTAAAGCAGTGTTTTTCAAAGTTCAGGTTGCGACCCAGTACTGAGTTGTGGCCTGCAAGGCAATGGGTCGCTCTGGTCAGCAGTGCCAGCTGGCACGTTAAAAGTCCCGTCAGCAGTGTTGCCCAGGTAAGGCAGCCTTGTGTCTACCTGTTCTGATACCGCACTGCGCCCTGGAAGCGACCAGTAGCGGGTCCGGCTTCTAGACAGGGGCCATGGGACTCTGCGCACTGCCGCTGCCCTGAGCACCAGTTCTGCACTCTCATTGGCCAGGAAACAGCCATTGGGAGTTGGGGGGCCGTGCCTGAGGGTGAGAGCCATGTGGAGCTGCTTGAGTGCCTCCACCTAGGAGCCTGACCTGCTGCTGGCTGTTTCTGGGGAGCTGCTGACCAGGAGCTGTCAGAGGTAAATCTGCACCCCAATCTTCTGCCCCAGCCCTGAGCCCCCTGAAACCTGGAACCCCTTCCTTCACCCAAAATCCCTCATCCTCAGCCCCACTCCAGAGCCTGCCCCGCAGCCCAGAGCCCTGACTCCTGCCTGCACCCCTGCCCCAGCCCTGACCTCCAACTTCCTGCTCAGCCCTGCGCCCCGCACAACTCAGAGCCCCTCCTGTACCCCAAACCCCTCATCCCCGGCCCCAGCCGAGAACCCTGACCCCCTCCTGCACCTCAACCCCCTGCCCCAGCCCAGAGCCCCTCCCACACCGCAAACTCCTCATCCCAGCTCCGTTGGCTCATGGGCATCAACAATTTTCTTCAACTGGGCCCCCAGAAAAAAAAAGTTTGAAAACCACTGATCTAAAGAGTAATGGAAACCATAAGCAATAACTAGCATAGGTTTCTAAACAATAAATTTTCTATTTGTAATAGATTTAAAAACTGGAGATAGCTATAAGAAATGTAATAAATCTATCTAAGGTACTTTTATTGGTCTCCCGTTGCTATAGTATTTAAGTGTCTTGTTATCTTTAACTTATTTATTCTCACAATACTCTGGTAAGGTAGGAAAGTTGTATTATCCCCATTTTACAGATGGGAAATGGAGGCATACAAAAGTGCACAAGGAAGTTAGACAGCTAATTCCTGTTGAATTCACTTAGGTGAATTTGTGAATCCCGCTATGCATCTTTAGGCACCTAAATACATACGTGCCTAAACACCTTTGTAAATCTGGCCCTCAGTATCTCATTCAAGGTCACACAGGAAGTCTGTGGCAGAGCATGGAATTTAATTTCTGAGTTCTAATCTAGTTCCCTAACTACTGGACCATTCTAGAATGTATTCTTATGTAATATATTTGGAGCTGAGTAAAGCATTTTATATCGTGTCTTGTGAAATTGTATTTGAAAAATTAATTCAAACTGGGTTGGATAAGAACACTGTTGTGTGAGCTGAAAACTGGCTAAAAGACCTTAAACAAATTTAATGATCAATGATAAATTAGAGGATTTGAGGTAAAGATAAATCAGTGGACAAATTGGAGAAATGAGATCAGTGGATTCAATGTTTAGGTCTAATCTTATTAAATATCTGAATTAATCATCTGGAAGAGAGAGTATACAGCACATTAATGAAATTTATAGCTGACGCTAAACTGGGAACAGTTGTGAACGCTAATCAGGAAAGTGAAATAAAACAAATGAATACAGAGAAAGACTGGAAACTTAGGTAGAAAACAGGAAAATGAAATACAGCTTGGCAAAAGACAATCTCATACATCCAGGGAAACATAATATGAAATACATACTCAATGATAGGAAAAAAAACTGGGACACAGTAATGTGGACAGAGATTCAAGGCTCACAGTGGAGAGTGAATTAAACATTAATTTGCAATGTCAGCTAGTTGTAAACAAGTCTTATGTAGTTTTGTGCTAAGTATGTAGGGACAATATATTAAGAAATAGGGAGGTAACTATTATTCTTTTTTATGTTTCTCGTGCAATTACACTTACAATAGCTTGTTCAGCTTTGAGCACCACTTTGCCAGAAAGATATTGATAAACTAGAGGGACTTCAGAAAAAAAACAAATATGCTCAATGAAGGGAAGGATTGACTCATTACGAAATTAAGAAAAGGAAAATGTAACTGAACACTAGGAAAAACTTCCTCACAATGAGATTTATAATCCTGCAGAATAGTCTCAGAAGAGAAATGGTGAAAAGTACATCACTTAGGACTTTCAAAATTGGACTGGACAATGCATAAAAATGCAAACTCTTGAACCATGCCCAAGTGCTGGGGCTTTGGCAGTGTCTTGCTGAGGCCCGAAACTCTAGTTTTTAATTTTTAGCTCTTGAAAATAAACAAATGAAACTTTACATGGGATTTTCCTTTACACTCCCTTTGTTCTTATTCAAGCTCCAACTACAACCACACATGCATCTAACAGAGCTATGTGGGTCAAACAGGTTTCTCTGTAGTGACTCCTCTGAGCTATGATGACATCAGCAGGAGGGCAGCGAGATGATGTCTCCTCTCAACGGTACCCAGCAAATGTTGAACCACCGGGAAGGAGAGAGCAGGAAGGAAGGGGAGATGGCAGCACATGGCTGCTTCAGAGCCTTGTTGGCAGGGAGGTGGGATAGGGACAGAATATGGAACAAGGGCTCAAAGGGGAATAGGCCAGATGAATAGGAAGGAGAAACAGAAGACCTACGGGAGTATAATGGGAAAGAGGAGTAGAATAGAGGAATATGTTCCAGGACTCTCTCCAAACAGTTCCCAATGCTCCAGACTTCTACTACCTCCCAATAACATCCTACTAGGATGGCCCCAGTCCTCTCCCTCAGTCTTGAATGACCCTCCAGGCTGCCCCAAAGGTCATCAGTCCATTGAAACGTGTCATGGTAAGTCTATTATAATGATGGGGACAGCTGAGAGCTGTCTCTGTGTGTAGGTTGTCTAACACTTCCCATTATAAAAAGATTCTTGTGACCTTTTTCTGAAAAATTATTGAACAGCTTCCTCATTCCCTGAGCACTGTCCATCCTGTGTACCTGCAACCTAAATTTTGGCAGTCTAGCTTATCAATGAAACTTAAATAATGTTCTTTTAGTGTAGTTTTTATATCTAATATTTTTATATTTCATTAATGGCTGATAAAAATAAGATCATCATCTGTAGCTTCATTGAAAATGGGGCTGAGAGTTCAATTGCTGTGACAAAATTGGGGCATAATAGTAAAATGTTTGAGAATTACTGCTGTAACAGTCTTGCACCTGGCAGGGAGATGGACTAGATGATCTTGTTGGATTTTCTATCGCTAAATTCTGATTCATGTAATGGCTGGATGAGGAAATGTTCATATTAAACAATTTCACTTTAAGTTTCTTCTTATATTCCACTTCTGCCTCAATTTGGCTACGCAGCTGCTATCCCCCATGCTGCATCCTCTTTCACAAAAGTATTCCACATTCCAAGGCCTGGCTGTATCCTTTCAACGTGTGATATTTTAATCAATATTTTACTTTTGCAGCTGAAGCCCCATGCAAAGCGAAATAAAGAGTTACTTTCTTGCCATGGCTTTAAATCTAGGTATTATGGTACGTCAGGATTTGGATACAAACAATAGAAATATTTAATATCCATATGTAGAGCCTTCAGGCCCAGAACATCAGAGGGGTACTGTTAAGTGAACAGGTTGATGTTTAGTGTTTTATAGAATTTTCACATATCATTTTCATCCTCATTTGCAATTTCTCTATTAAGAATAGAAATTATGAGATTAATTTGAAAATATTTTCACTGATATTTTCCAATTTTCGCTAATCATGGAGGTTACACTGTTGGTTCTATTCTTAAGGCTGAGTTTTGTGCTTAAAGCAAGAATTCAACCACTTTGGTACATATGACAAATTCAGCTCCTCTCCAAAATTACAGTATTCACTCTGAACACAGAATGAATTTTCTGAGAAATGACAAGTGAATTGGTTAATTAGTTTATGAGTTAAAATAAATGGATCCTTTCAGAAATGAAGCACCCATTGTCTGACAGTTTCTTTATCCCGAATAATCTTAATAAAGGAATAAAAGACACTTGAAACTGCTCTTGTAATTAAACTCACCAAAAAACTTGTGAGCAAGCTACATTTGAAGACTGTTTTAGTATTAATGGTAACTTTTTCACATTATTCTTCACAATTAAAAGTTTCTCCTTCAGCAGGGACTGACAAATTATTATAGAGACCTCCATGTAGAACTGTGCTCTTTCAAAGTTGCCATCTGTCACTGTTCTCAGTGGGGCTGTGATCATAGCTTGACCACAGTTAGGCAGCCATTTTGAGAAGAATGTCTATTTCCCATTTTTCTTAATGGGCACACTGTATCCAAGCAATTTACCTGCTCCACAACTGGGGCTCTTTGCATGGGTCTGTGCTGCCTTTCACTTCTACAAATCCTACAGTGACTCTAGCCCATAGCTTCAGTGTTTTGAAAGGTATTTCAACCATATTTGGTTCCAATTACACTGATTTGCAATGGATGAAATTCATCTCAGCCCCATACTGAGGCTTGGAGTTGCTGTTGGAAGAGAGGCAGGAAGTTAGACCATGGAAGGGTGGCTTCCAGACACCCTGTGTGAGGCGGAAAGCATCTCCACACCAACCCACTAGGTATGTGCATATGCGACATAATATCTATATGTGCATTCTGTGGCTTCAATGTTTCCCTCAAGTGGATGGAGTCAGTAGGCAACTGAGGCTAAGGGAACTGGCCCTGTTTAGTCTGCAGAAGAGAACAGTGAGAGGGGATTTGATAGCAGCCTTCAACTACCTGAAGGGCAATTCCAAAGAGGATGGAGCTAGGCTGTTCTCAGCGGTGGCAGATAATAGAATGAGGAGCACTGGTCTCAAATTGCAGTGGGGGAGGTCTAGATTGGATATGAGGAAACACTATTTCACTAGGAGGGTAGTGGAGCACTGGAATGGGTTACCTAGCGAGGTGGTGGAATCTCCATCCTTTAAGGTTTTTAAGGCCCGACTTGACAAAGTCCTGGCTGGGATGATTTAGTTGGTGTTGGTCCTGCTTTGAGCAGGGGATTGGACTAGATGACCTCCTGAGGTCTCTTCCAACCCTAATCTTCTATGATTATATGATTCTATGGGGAGGAAGCAGTGTGCTGAAGACCTGAACTCTGCCCTAGTCTGAGATGGATGGATTTTCCTACTCACTTCCCCTACACTTCACTCATATTAGAGCCAACTTTCTTGAGTTCATGTGGATGAAGTAAGTTTCAGCCAGTATCAATATCTTCTAGCTTCTTAGAATTATTGCTACTGTTCAAGTCGGATTTCTGATAGATAAGAGTAAAGCCATGTTACTTTATTTTTTTTCAATATTGTGGGATTCATTTTGAAAGGTCCAAAATTCATAATTAAATGTCACCCATACACAGGAACATTTTACACAAGACTTTTCCCATTTTTTATCTTCTTAAGTTTTTTATCTCCTTTCTGATGTTGGCATCCAGAGGATCTTTTGAAAGGGCAAACAGAAGAGCAGGGGAAAGAGCACAAACCTTTTTCACTACTAAGGCTGTTCAATCATAGCCATTAGCTGTAACTGAGGTTTTGGACTGTTTCCTAGATTTGTCCTCTTCACTTCCCACAACAGACACATTTTTAACTTTTTTTAAAATTTACAATCTTAGGGTAGGTCTTCACTAGCAACATTAAAGTGATGATGCTGTAAAAAAAACCCACCCCCATTAGGGGAGTAGCTTTTCACACCCCTGAGCAAGAAAGTTTGTGCTGTAAAGTGGCAGTGTAGACAAGGCTTTAGAGCCTGAAGTTCCCTTTTCAGTAACCAAACTGATACGTAAAAACAGCAGCAGTGTAAACTTCTTATTTGCCTACACTATCTTCCAGAGGGTAGAATTCAAAGAGTGAGAGGACAGTCAGTATACATGACTATTCTGAGAGGTGCTGGGGCCCTTAATTCCGACTGCCTTCAGTGGAATCAGAAGGCACTTAGCACCTTGCCTTTCTGCTGACATTTAAAAGTGGTTCCTAGAACCATTTAATAGTGGTGGTTTTCATGCTGTTTATGAAAGAATGGAATAGACATACAACCATCTAACAGTCATCCCATGGCACTGATTTTTGGGTCACCACCAAACTTGTCAAAATGCTTGATAATTTTGTAACATTGTTATTGTAAATATATATAATCTCTACCTGATTAATATTTCACATTTTAAAAATGATTAAAAGCAAATTAAGTTAAGTAAATGATTATAATTAAAAGAAAAGAAATAAAGATGAGGAATACTATTTATTTACTTCCACTCTAGTAAAGGAAGAATCAGCCATTCATGATCTGTTTGAGGAACCTAACTTTTTGCACTTTTTGCCTTTTTTTACATTAAATTTTTATAATCTGGATACAATCTCACAGAGTTGACCTCAGTCTATTACAGGGGTCAGCAACCTTTCACAAGTGGTGTGCTGAGTCTTCATTTATTCACTCTAATTTAAGGTTTCATGTGCCAGTAATACATTTTAACGCTTTTAGAAGGTCTCTTTCTATAAGTCTATAATATATAACTACACTAGTGTTGTAGGTAAAGTAAATAAGATTTTTAAAATGTTTATGAAGCTTCATTTAAAATTAAATTAAAATGCAGAGGCCCCCAGACCGGTGACCAGGACCCGGGCAATGTGCCACTGAAAATCAGCTAGCCTGCCGCCTTTGGCACGTGTGCCATAGGTTGCCTTCCCCTGGTCTATTACTTACCTTGCCAACATTTCTTTTTCCTTATTGGAAGCATATCCACAGCTACTGAGTGACTTAATTGGAGAAGACAGGAAGTACAGCAAGTGATTGGTAAAGTACTGGTCAACTAATGGTAGGAGAACCTAGGGAATACAGACACAAAATATACTTTTATCATCTACACACATTGTTAAGTGTACCAGACAGCATTCCAGTACAGCACAGTCCTTCACACAGACTTTTCATTTTAGGCTTTATATTACAATTGCGTTTTCTAGTTTTAGTCATTAAGATTATAAATGAAAATCTCACATATGACAAATTTACACAAGAGTTAAGCCAAGCAACAAATAGCCTACTCTGAGATGTCAGAGGTATCTTAATGTAAATATATGGGAACCTCTGAAAATAGGGACAGTAGAATATTAACAATACAAGAGATATTGGGATATTATCTCATCAGTTATCTGCTGAGCAAAACCATTAGAATTGCCAGATTGGATCTATCTACTTTACTATGCAGCTCCCAACAATAGCCAGCATCAGTGAGGAAAGTGTACTCTCCATCCGTTTCTGTAATATACTTTACTGTCCAATATGTGTTTCCAATGTTGGCTGTAGCCATGTTGGTCCCAGGATATCAGGTCTGGTCAAAAATGAAGAAGAGCTCTGTGTAGCTTAAAAGCTTATCTCTTATACCAACGGAAGTTGGTCCAATAAAAGATACGACTTCACCCATCTTATCTGTCCAGTACTTGTCAAAGGCCATGGATCTCTAAGGCAGGTCCATGGGGTTGCAGATTGAAAGCATTATCCTGCACCCCCATGCTACAAGGTCAGATAAGGGAACTGCAGCTAGTTCCCCACAACTAGAGGCCACAAGATGACAAGCAGCAGACTGCTGACTGGACACCACATAATATAAAGCTTCCTGTTCTTGCCCCACCCTTTGTCTGAGCACCACGTCTTTTTTAGTCATATTGCTACCCACCCTGAGACCAATCTCCTGCTCCCCAAGTCAGTATTCTGACATGCCTGTACCCCATCCTGCTAAGCCTGTCTCTGAATTTGCCCAATATCAATACTGACCAGCCTGCCCCTGCACTCTCCCTGTTCACTGATTGCCATTCTCCCATGGACTGATATCCCAGCAGCTGAACTTGCCTGCACCCTGGATTATGAAACCTTCGAATGACTAGACCATGCATATTGACACCACCTACCAACTATCTGGCTTCAGATATGGGTTTGAGCCCCATGGCCCTGCTTGCTCATAACAAGCATGAAAATATTATCCCAGAGCAAGACATCTCTTCCTTATCCTAAATGACGATGAGTTTATGTCTCAAAGCATGAGGACTGATAGACCTTGTAACTGCAAATTCAAGTGGATATGCAATTTCTATGCATATAAATACTGAATCCTGTTATAAAAAGCATACTAAGCTATTTGCTTGAATAATATCCTGAGGCAGCAAGTTCCAGAAATTACTTACAAGTTCCACAAAAGAATATTACATTTTATCTGTTATAAATATATTGTCTTTTAATTTCATACTATGTCCCTTATCACTTAGCAAAATAATTTCCAGAAAGAGTGCCTTAAAGCAATACCTCTGGAAATGTCACTTGCACTCTCTGATTCATTACCCAGCTATATATATGGGAAACAGATAGTCCATTACATGCATGGTTCTGTTACATTAACACATGAAGAAAGAACCCGCAGAGCTGGAGCACTGGAGATTCTGTGCTGCTGCTGCTGCATTGCCACTGGAAGCTTAAGTGAGACTCCTACAGGAGGACCATGTGAGGGTGGCTTGGAAGGAAGTACCGCACAGCAGGACCTCATAGCCACCAACTTTTCAAACTGCTTAGGGGTGCTCGACCCCCAGCTCTACCCTAGGTCTCGCTCCCACTCCACCCTTTCCCCTAAGGCCCCATACCTGCCCCTTCCCACCCCCCTCCATCCCCTCCTGCCCAGTTCTGCCCCCTCCCGGAGTATACCATGTCCTTGCTCCTCCCCACCTCCCTGAATGCCCAGAAACAGTAGTTCGCGGCAGGAGGCACCAGGAGGTGCTGATCCACAGGGTCTGCTAGTGAACATGAGGTGTGAGGAGAGCTCGTAGGGAGGCTGCCAATGGGTGCTCTGCACTCACCATTTTTTCCCATGGGTGCTCCAGGGCATGGAGTCGGCGCATATTAGGCCACTGATTGGCTGGCACCAGTATTTAAATCAGGAAGCCATGAAGGGGGGCTGTCTGAGCAACAACACAGACTGCCTGTCTGTTTCTGCTTCAGACACTGCTTGCAATGAACACTAGACTCTGGCTTCCAACCCTTGTTAGTCCTTTGCTCTTCGACTGCTGTCTGCAACCTGGTACCTAATCCTGCCTGCATACTGATGCCTGACTCGATTTGCCCTCTGGACTGTCTTGGACTCTGACCTCCCTGTACCTGAGTCAGACTGACTCCTGCTATGATCATTAGGTCTAACCATCCTTGTCCCAATTGTTACACATACTAAGTTCTGTATAATAGCAGGAGTTTGAGCGCATTCCTTGAAATATTAAGTCACTCACTTTGGCAAAGAATTTAATTTCTTGGTCATGTGGTGACTTCTCTGTTTTTCCACTGGTGACAATGGCTTCTGCAAGGATACAATCAACACAAATGTCAATAAGATTGAGCAAAAATCTAATTGTAAATAACTCCGCAGTCCTTTGAAATAGCCTTACACACTTAATTTTGAAGCAGTACAAGTAAAGCAGTATAGACACTCCAGCTGGCAGGTTCAGCAGATGCAACAAGTATTGCATTAGCATTTTTTTTTAGAATAAATAATAATCAGAATCTTGTGGTATATTTTCTCAAAAGGAACAGAAGTTGTCATATGTGCAACTCAGGATAATGGGTTTATTTTTTCATTGTAAAGTTTAAATATTACCACTTTTATGATGTTCAAAATAAAAACACTTGAGAAACTTACCCAAATGTGCAATGAACTCTTGAGCAGAGTCAACATATTTTAGGATCTTCTTCAAAAACTTAAATGCAAACCTCTTTTCCATTGATGATGCATCCAAATCCATATCTTTCAGACCCCTAGTTCCAAAAGGATATTACAAAAATGTTACAAATTATCAGATAACTATGAAGCTTTCCATGACCTTTTTATTTTATTACCTAATCAAGGTAAATTTTCATAAATTAAAATCCAGCTTTCATAGCAACAAATAGCTTTCCAAAGACCTATTTCTACAGCAGCAGCAGAGAATCCTGCGGCACCTTATAGACTAACAGACGTTTCGGATCATGAGCTTTCGTGGGTGAATACCCACTTCGTCAGATGAATGTAGTGGAAATTTCCAGGGGCAGGTATATATATGCTAGCAAGCAAGCTAGAGATAACGAGGTTAGTTCAATCAGGGAGGATGAGGCCCTGTTCTA
>NC_133772.1:94761216-94897155 GCF_003597395.2 Chelonoidis abingdonii
ATACACCTTCCCCTGGAAATTTCCACTACATTCATCTGACAAAGTGAGTATTCACCCACGAAAGCTCATGATCCGAAACGTCTGTTAGTCTATAAGGTGCCACAGGATTCTCTGCTGCTTTTACAGATTCAGACTAACACGGCTACCCCTCTGATATTTCTACAGCAGTAACTGTTTATAATAAGCCTAAATTTCTCAGAGGGATTTTATCCTTTTCCATGAAAATAGTTTAAAAATCATGCACTTCAATATCATGACTTCAGAGAGCTATGATCATATTATACAAATCACAGAATCATAGACTATCAGGGTTGGAAGGGACCTCAGGAGGTCATCTAGTCCAACCCCCTGCTCAAAGCAGGACCAATCCCCAAACAGATTTTTGCCCCAAATTCCTAAGTGGTCCCCTCAAGTATTAAACTCACAAGCCTGGGTTTAGCAGGCCAATGCTCAAACCACTGAGCTCTCCATCCCTCAGAAAGTGTCTTCATTCTGAGCCTGATTCAGTAAGATGCTGGTTACTCAATTTCCACTGATTTCAGTGCACAGTGAAGATGCTGAATATTGCATAGGAAGCAGATAGGGGTCTAAAGTGGGAGTTAGGCGGCTATGATCTAAGTCTGGAATTTAGGTGGCACTGAGATCCTCAAAAACCCTGCTCAACTCTGAAGATGCCTCTAGTGCCTAAATTTGTACCATAAGTTGCTGCTTCTGGGCATGTGCACAATACATCATTCTAGACACACGGGATCCTCAAACCAAGGGAAGATAGGTGTTCCCCCACCTTTCTCACCTGTGGGGCCTAAGCTGGTAGGTGTCTTCAGAGCAGGCCTAACTCTACACAGAATGGCTGGAGACAAGAACCCCTCCTTGCAACCTTTTGCCCATTGGCTAGGATAGCATTAGGCTATGGGATACTCTTTATGGGTCTCTCACAATCTCGCCTGTTGAAAGTATTTTCTGTGTATTAAAAATTAAACATACATGGGTCTAGAGAGTGAAAAAAGCTCATAGCCCAGTGATTAGGACATTCAGCTGAGCGGCAAGAAACCCCTGTTCAATCCCTTCTTCTCATCAGGCAGAGAGAGGAATTTAACTGAGGTCTAGGTGAATGAACTAACCAGTAGGCTAAAGGGACTCATCTTTCCCTCTGCCTAGCTGCCTTTTGTGGATCCCACTTTTAGGCACCTATCTCCCCATGCATTGTATAGGCAGCCCAAGCCCCTAAACTCAAGAGTTCTGGATTCCACTGGGTGCCTAGGAATCTAAATTGTAGGTGCTACAAGACTCAGTGTTGCAAGGCCTAAGTCCCTTTGTGAACTTGAACCTTAAGGTGTTTTTTTTTTCCTTGTGGTACATATTGTTTAAGCCATATCTTTGAGGCATCATTCAGGTTCTCCATTTAAATAAAGACGAATGGGGGAGAGGGGAAAATTTGTATTAAAAAAAATTGACAGGAAACTATAATTGTCAAAAGGCCATGCATTGATTTAAGACAAAAACAAATTAGAATATTCTAGTTACAGAGTAAACTTTCCCTCCCTGAAATTTTCCTGTCATTGTTTGTCTAATTTATTTCCCTCACAGAAGTCATATAGCTCTATCAATTTATGTCTTTGATTTGTTTTTAAAACAGACTTGTATTTACTCTCTTTTATTCTGCTTTACCTCTTTGTTTTGTCTACATTTACTTTGCTGACTATTTTTTCCATCATCACTGTATACTTGTTTATTCTCCCTCCACTGTTAAATGCATGACAGTTTATACATTTCCATGTTCTGCTATTTAATTATTTGATTTTGTACAACCAAATAACTCTCTATATATTTGTTCCATCATGTGGTGTATGATTACAGTAACAGTGAGTATCTGGCAGCTATTTATGCCTTATAGGTCTCTTCTGCTTCATGATCTCTCAGTGTACAATGCAAACAAATAAGTTTCCTTATTTTTCCTGAGGCATAGTGAATATACTCTTCTTGACTTTATATTATGTTATAATTGCTAACTGATTTCATGTAATTTCCTGGAATATCAAGGACTTGACAGCTTCATTAAATGGCAAAGAATCCTTTATCATAAGAAAAAAGAGAGCAGCTGTCTTCCAAATTCATTTACATGGAATGAAAGCCACTTAACTTTAAAGGAACATAAATTGTTTCTAATACGTACCCTCATAAAGCCTAAGAAATTATTTCTATACATCCTATTTCATAAGAACATAAAAGTCCAGTTTTCTTCAAATGTGTTCATTTGAAGAAAAAGAAGTCATCTGTTAAAGCAAAGGCAGATACGTTTATAGAGTACACATACTATGAAACCTAACCAATCCCAATTACAAAGAACGTACCTGTTTTCACCATTTAGCCCTACAGTTGTCTGATTGAACTGGAGTAACTGCAAGCAGGGATTTCAAAAGGTATTATATATATTATATTTTAAAGAAAATATTGGGAAAAGGTTATTGTCTATTGGTGAAATTCACCCAGATACAGAATGCTGCCACAGGGCCTTCACACCACTTCAACCTCACATAGGGTTGTGCTGGACCAGCAGCTGTCCTCCTCTATGTGCTATCAAAAAGATTTCCATGATGCCCCATAGGGTGCAGGTCAGGGGGATGACTGAAGATTAATATTTTAGCAAATCCAGTGGTGGCACCAATACCCCATCCAATTAGTATAGAGGGGCTTCAATTTCTATTCATGTACACAGGCTACAAAGTGACTACTCAAAGGAATGGGGGTGCTGTACCAAAGACTTGCAGTTTGGCTTTGGACTTGGATGAATTTAATTCCAGCTGCTCTGATCTCCACTCAAAGAGCCTAAATATTTGAGTTACGTGGATTTCATTCAGTAAAAATAAAGGACTACAATTTTTAGGGCCCTATGATGTAAACATTTATGCACATGATTTACTTTAGTCATACAAATAGTATCATCACAGCCAATAGGAGTACTCTTGGGAGTCAAGTCACATCAGCTGTGTGTTTATTAGTATTAATCTATTTGAAGCTGAGTCTGTGTTTTCCCTATAGGCATTCATTTTTTTGAAGAACAAACTAAATCTATCTACTTCCTCCAAGTTCATAAGAAAAATGGTTACATACCTGTACTGTAACGGTTGTGCTTTGAGATGTGTTGCACATGGTTATCCACTTCAGGTATGTGTGCACCCAGCACACTGTAGCTGGAGAGTTTTCCTTAGCGGTACCTGTTGGGGTGGCACATGTGATGTGCATCTCCTCATGCATTCAGGTGGGGGCATAAAAGACAGAGGTGCCCCAGCACCACCTCAGTTCCTTTGCACTGGAATTGTAATATAATGGACTCTGAAGCACAGTTCAGGAGAGCAGATCATGCAATAGACATGTGCAACACATCTAAAAGAAAAACAGTTACAGGTATAGAACTGTTTTTTCTTCATCATCTGATTGCACATACCTATTCCATTTCCATGACTCCCAAGCAGTTGTCTACAGAGCAGAGCTTGGAGTCTATTGAAAAACAACTGCAGAACTGCCTTCCTAGAATCTACATTGCTTCTGGAAGCCAATGAAATGGCACAGTGCTTGACAAAGACGTGAACTGAAGACCAAGTCACTGCTCTACACATATTTGGTATTGGAATGTTCTTTTAGAATGCTACTAAACTGTCTGTGCACTTGTGGAATGTGCCATCAGCTTGGAAGGTGGTTTAGAATTTGCAGCATAACACGCAGAAATGCAGATGATCCAATCAGAAATCTGTTGTGAGGTAACCACTTGCCATTTCATCCTCCCTGTACACGAAAAAATATTTGAGGCAAAGAACAACAGCCAGTGAATGAAGTTATTCCTCACTCTCGTTTGAATGTGGTTGGAAAAACCCCCGTAGGTAAATAGATGGTTTAGTTGAAATGGAAATTAGTACCCACCTTAGAAAAAAACTTCAGAGGAGGTCTTAAAGCACCATTATCCTTATAAAAAACAGTATAAAGTTGGTCTGCCAATAATACTTGCCGTTTTCCAACCCTATAATCAGAAATAAATGCCACCAGAAAGGCTAATCTGGGTGATAATATGGAAGAGGGCAAGAAGCTAAAGGCTGAAAATATTAAGTTTAAATCCCAGGGGAAAGTAGTTCTTTAACCTGAGGAAAAAGCCTGGTTATTCCCTTCAAAAAAAATCTGATTAGCAGAGAGCTGGAAATATCAAATGACCTTGAAACAGAAGACGAAAAGCTGAAAGTGCAACAAGGTGCACCCTGAGGGAGCTTAGAGAGAGACCTGATTCTCTCTGATGTAGCAAATACTCTAGAACATCCTGAACCCTTACTTCACTAGGAAGAACATACCACTTGCCTGTCCACAACAAGAAAAGATTCCCTTTGTGTAGGTAACTCTCTCTGGTGGACAATTTCCTATTGTTCAGTAAAGTTCTGCACAACAAGTGACCATTCCTTCCTCCCCTACCCCCTGCCCCAGTCTAGCCACTCAGCAGCCATGTTGTGAGGCTCTGAAGATTGGATTTAACACAAGGCTGTGATTCTCGGAAAGCAGTCTATATCCTGAGGCAGAATCAAGGTCAGTCATACTGACAACTTCTGGAGGCCAGAAAACTGGTGCTGTTGTGTTCAACTAATATTAGAGCTTGAGCAATTAATATTAGAGAAGCATGATCTTACTTTGTTTTGAGAATTATCTAAGGTATATCAAGGGTACGAGAGGAAAGGCGCAGAGATTCATCTTCCACAAACACAGGAACATGTCCATGATTGAACCCAGGCTCTGACCCACCATGGAGCAGAATCAATGGCACTACTTCTTTTGCTTTTTAGTGAAAAGATCCTCAGTCTGTCTCTCCCACGTCTGAAAAATCACTCGTACTATATTGATTTTTAGAGACCACTTATGATCCCTGCTGAAAGACCCACTAAGATGATCCTCCAGAGAAATTTGAATCCCTTGTAGATGAGACACCAGGATTGATATCTTACTCTGAATGCAAAAATTCCGGAGCCTAAAAGCTTCCTAACAGATCTGATCTGGCTCCCCGTGTCATAATGCTGTCATATTATCTGTAAGGATTTGAACAGAGTTTCTCCTTATCTCAAAGATTTTAAGGCCGGAGAAGATCATGATCATCTAGTCTAACTTCCTGCACATCACAGGCCACAGAACCTCATCCACCCACACTGGCTGAGTTACTGAAGTCCTCAAATCTTGATTTAAAAAGACTTCAAGTTACAGAGAATCCACCATTTACTCGACTTCAAGCCAGCAAGTGACCCATGTCCCACACTGCTGAGGAAGGTGACAAACCTCCAGGCTCTCTGCCAATTTGACCTGGGGAAAAGTTCCTTCTTGACCCCCATTATGGTAATCAGTTAGACCGTGAGCACATGGGGGAGAGACCCACCATCCAGACAGCTGGGAACAAATTCTCTATAGTAACTCAGAGCCCTCTCCATCTACTGTCCCATCTGTGGGAGATATTTGCTAATAGCAGTCAGAGACAGGCCATATGCCATTGTAATTAATCTCATCATACCATAAACTTATCAAGCTCAATCTTGAAACAAGTTATGGTTTTTGCCCCCACTACTCCCCTTGGAAGGCTTTTCCAGAACTTCACTCTTCAGATGGTTAGAAACCTTCATCTAATTTCAAGCCTAAACTTGTTGACTGCCAGGTATATCCATTTGTTCTTGTGCCAACATTGGCTCTTAACTTGTATAACTCCTCTCCATCTCTGGTGTTTGTCCTTTGGTCAGGGACCCAGACTTGCACGCCAAACTAAAGAAGACCAGAGTCATAGAAGGAAGGGGAGGGAGAAGGGCACTCCCTTGTAGATGTTTCATTGGACTTTCCACCAGTTCAAGAAGGATATCAAGGATATCAAGACGGATATTACTCTTGCAGGTACATGAATCAATCAATCCAGAGGATGTCATATGGACAACTGATGGATTTTTAACCAGTCTTGTAGACACCTCAGGTGTCACCTAGCATGTGGAGTTACATATGTGCAAGAAGTCATGTGTCCCAGAAGCCTTAAACACTTTCTCACTGTTGTTTGCAGGTGAGCCTGAAGCAAGTTGCATAACTCCAGAATTGCTTGGAACCTGGTCTCAGGGAGGCATGCCATGGCTGATGTAGAGTCTAGAAGCACTGAGAATCACTCAATTTTCTGTACAGGATAAAGGATTGACTTCTCTGTTTTTATAATCAGGTGCAGCTGGACAAGCCGAGTCTGGATTTTCTTGAGGCCTGGAATTCCCCTGAATTAAACAATTGTTTAGGTAGGGGAATACCTAAATGCCAATTCTGTGGAGATAGACAGCTATGATGGCCATGCATTTGGTAAATATTCTGGGAGCTCATGAGAGGGAGGATAGTATATTGATAGTGATGGTGCGATACCAGCATGCTAGATGAAGGAGATGGAGGTGACCTTTTGTTCCCAATGCACTGAGTCAAGCTGTGCAGCCTTTCCTCCCACAGATGGCTCAGTATCATTTTCTTATTCACATAGACCAGGGGAAAAGTTCCTCCTCCTTCCTAGATGTAGTTACCTATTGTCATCTCCTAAGCAGCTATCACACACTTTACTTGGACACTTCCCATCCTTGGATGGGTATCATAGATTTGGCAGTGTACTGCAGATGCCTCAGTGTCCCTGCTTTCAACTGGAGGCACCACTACCACCCTGCTCTGTAGTGCCTCTGGTTCCCTGATAATGATGAGCAGAAACCTTATTTCTGGCTCAGTTACAGCCAGGCTGCTGAGGGAGACAGACATGTCCTGCTTACTACAGCCTGCTGATTCTGCTGCCAAGCCTGGTGATGCCCTGCTCGCTGCGGAACTTGTGTCTTCCACAAACCTGCCAGGACTGATGCTGGCCACCTACCCGGAGGAGACGGAAGATGTCCCATGGTGCCATGTACACCCCGAGTGGAGGATAGAAAGTTGCCCAGGGACAGCCTACTTCAATCTGGCTGTAGCGCTGCCTGAAGCACAGTCAGTGTGTTGCAGCTGGATTCTTCACTGACACAGTGGCGGACCACTCCGCCAACTATTAGGGCCCTGGGTCAGGAACCAGTGGAGTAGGGTGGGCCGGCCCCCTCCCTGGCACCCTACACCTGCGGTGGCAGCCTCCCCGCACCAGGTCAAGGGGCCTGCATTTATCTGTTGTCTGCTAGAGCTAGGGTGCTTGGCTCCTGGGTTTTTGCTCTGTCCTTGCACCAAGGGCCCAGACCTAACTGACTCCTGGGTTTTCACTCTGCCCCTGCCTGAAAGGCTCAGAGCTTAATTGACTAATGTGTTTGCTCTGCACCTCTTTAAAGGGTCCAGTGCTTATAGACAGCTGGGTTCACTCTGGCCCCTGCCTAACAGGCCCAGAGACCACAGACTACCGTGTCTGCTCTGGCCCCTGCCAGAAGGGCCCAGAGACCACAGACTAAGGTGTTTGCCCAGTCCTGGCTTAAAGGGTTCAGGGGCTATAGATGGTTGACTGCTAAGCCCCAGTCTACTGGCCTGGGAGACCCTGTTTTTGCCTAAAGGTCGGAACCAACTGACTAACTGGGGGATCAGCGCTGTTAGACCGGTCGAGACACTAATACCTAACACTGATTCCCCTGATATTCAGCAGCAGTCCTTATGGCGCAGTGAGGCCGTGTGGCCTCCCTCCAACCCAGAGTGGGAGGGACGACTGCCACACCACTACACCCTCTCATAGCTTGGAAATGCAATGTGCAAAGGAGCTAGACCAGAAGGCTAAAAGGTAAAAGATAAA
Organism: Chelonoidis abingdonii; assembly: GCF_003597395.2. Taxonomy (NCBI): domain Eukaryota; kingdom Metazoa; phylum Chordata; order Testudines; family Testudinidae; genus Chelonoidis; species Chelonoidis abingdonii. The sequence continues at coordinate 94,768,994 of NC_133772.1, forward strand.
ACAAGGTCACAAGAAAATTGTTCATCTCTTTGCTGTTTGGATTCTTGCAAGGGCTGGAGCTAAGAAACAAGAAAGCAGAGAACCCTAAGGTCAACCTGAGTTAAGCCCCGAAAAGACCATCTAATGCTGACAGATTATTACATCTCTGTGACTTTTCAGAACCACAGATTGAACTCATTTGTGCATAATGTTGCCTTCTTGTATCTTTAAACAAGTCTCATTTATTTTTCTTAGTTAATAAACCTTTCATTAGTTTATTACAGGATTGGCTACAGGTATTGTCTTTGGTGTGAGATCTAAGGTACAAATTGATCTGGGATAAATGACTGGTATCTTGGGACTGGGAGCAACCTGAATATTATGTGATTTTTGGTGTAAGTGACCATTTATCACTAAGTATACCTTGCCTGGGTGGCAAAATAGACTTGAGAGCCTAAGGGGACTGTATGTCTCCAAGGTAAAACTGTTATAGTGATCCAGAAGTTCACATTTGTTACTGGCTTGGTAAAATCTAATTATAGAACATATCACCAGTTTAGAGTGTCTGCCCTGCTTTTTGACACTCTGCCCTGAGGTAGGCACTCATGGTCATGAGCCCCTCCAGACAGCATGACAATGGTGACTCCCCAACCCACTCCATTTTTCTTATAAACCCCTTAATTTGAATTGCAACTTCAGCATACTTCATATCTCCTTTTTTTCTGAATTTCCTCAAACTTCTTTCAGGGATCACTTTAAATTTTTGCAATAATTCTTTTTTAGATAACTCTCAATCTTTGTAGTTCTCTCTGTTCATATGGATGAAAGTGACTAAGGCCTTCCCTAGCAGAAGTGGAGCCAGACACTGTACCATGTCTTCTTGCCCCACCTTATTCAATTCACATCCCATTTCAAAAGCATTTAGAAATACATTAATGTCATCCCCTTCCCTAAAGCAAGGAAACAATTTGGAATCTATGTGGTTCCCCTAGACTAGGCATATGAGGTCTGGCTCCAGCAACCAGATCAGTTTTGCTGGCACAATCTCTCCATCTCGAACTGACGTTGATGCTCCTTCTCTCTCTCTCTCTCTCCAATCTTGCTGTTTGACCAGGGGCAAGCACCTCTGAGTTGCTGTTTCTCCAGGGGCTACAACAGTGTACACCAGTTACCAAACAGCCTTCACAAAGCAAAGTACATTTATTCTTAGGGCAAAGCATCACACTGAAAACAAAAACTACACCAAGTCTGAGACGCTTAGTAATAAACATACCAGAAATTGCCTTTCAGTCTTATGAGCCCTACTAGGCCTAAGTGATTCCATCCTTTTAGCAAGATTGAGGCTTCCCATTGGACAGAATGTCCTGTCCATTTTCTCACTCAAAATGAATGCCCTGAGTCCTTTGTCTGTCTCTTCATCTTTGGAAAATCCATTCTGAACCAGTATGTGCAAACCACCCGTAGTAGTGCTGCTTCTCCAGAGCTGGTTACAACCCTGGGGTAATCACCCCTTATTGTTTTTAGTTCTGTAAGAGCTGGGGTAACTCTTCCCCATAGCAGTAGCAGATTCACACAGCTATGAGGTAGCTGTGGTAGTGCACAGAATGGACTTCCATCTTGAATGGTCCCTGCAAGTCTTCTTCCTTTGCCAAGAGTCAATATGGGAGGGTTTAGGCTTCTTAAATCCCACAAAATTGAATCTTCCAACCTCTTTCATGGTTGGCCTCATGCCCTACTTCCTTCAATGGCAGCTCTATAAACCTTGTATAAGTGTACCTTCTTGTGCACATTGGACATGACCCCATTTTTGCAGCTGTCTTGTTTTTAACTGGTGCAAGACTGCAACTTGGCAGGATCAGCTAATTTGTTTGTGACAAAATCAACCAATGGATGTTAAGAGTATGCCATAAATTTTGTTGAAAAAAAATGCTTGGTTTCCTCTGCTCAGCTATTTTTAATAACCATTTTTCTGCTCCATATAATAGACATGCCATCACGACTGCATTGAACATTCATCTTACTTTTCACACAGACATCCTGTCACCAAAACAGAGGCCACTGAAGACGATGAAATCCAGCATGTAACTTTGTTGGACACAGAACCCTCTGCTATCAACTGCCAGTCTTCAGCGATCTTACTTTTCCACCATTCAGAAGGAGACTGTCCCTCTCCCAGGTGCTTGCAAAGTCATCACTACTGATAAATGGTGTCTAAGCACCATGGAACTGGGTTGCATGTTCCAGTTCTTTTCTATTCCTTTCCCCTTCTACACCCCTCTTCAGCGACCCCTTCATGTGTCACTACTTCTTTAAGAAATCCAACCACTTCTTCATGTAGGAGCTGGTAACATTCCATAAAGTAGTTTCTTAACCTTATGTCCCTGGATTTTTGCATTCTCTTTTTAAAAGATTACCAACCACAGCACTTGGCTCTATTTTGCCTTGGTGAGGGCCACATTAAATAACGGGTATAAGGATCACTGTTCAGGACAGACCCCTTGCAAGTTAGAGAGTGCTTAAATCCAAGAGACTTGGATATAACCAAACTGCCCAGTGCCAGGTGAAACAATCACATAGAAAATAAGAAATAAAATATTCCCAAGTGGGAAACAACAGGTAATTAAACACTAGCACTATAACAACTATTTACAAGAAGAAAAAAAAAAAGTTTCTTCAGAGGAAAAAAGGGAAACCAGAGCAACAGCTCCTGGAGAGCTCCAACAGTGCTGTGAGAAGGAGCCGAGGGGTGCTGGGATGGTTTCGCTCATTATTCCTTGGCCTGGACGTACAAGGAAAGGCATAGTGCATGTGCCACCGTGATGGGTACTGCTAAGGAAAACTCTCTTGGCAAGTCCACACCTGAAGTGGAAGACACACGTAAAATCATCGGAAATGGAACAGACATGTGCAATCACTTGAAGAAGAACCCCACTTACCAGACCATTTTAGTTTACAAGAAATACTGAATGCCATGAAATATACAAGGCCTTAAAGGCTCTTTGTCAGGTAATGTCTTATTGAATTTTTACAAAAAGAATATTATTTAACTTATGAGGTTCTTCCCTTCTGGTATAATAATTCATTTTTCAATGGTTTGGCCTCATGGAGTATTGCAATGATTAATTATTTATTTAACCACAGAATAAGTAATTCCCTAGTGTTCATCCTCCCCTCAGATAAAATGATGCATATCATAGAGTCTTTTGTAAGTTCTGCCACTTTACATAAACAAGATATGCAGGGATGCACACCGAAGAGTACATTTGTCTTACAGATTAAACATAACCCTACAGAGCAGTTATAAAAATTCAACTAAAAGAGTTATTTTATGCATATACATTTCTATAGCATTAGGCCACAAAGCCTATTTCCCTATGATCTTTACTGACAACTGCTAGGTGTTAATTTATGAAGTTTTGAGCTGTCTGCATTGTTTGGTTTAAATCTTATTATATTTTGTATTTGTCACAAACAATAAATCTTACCTATTTGTGCTATCCCTAAATTAAAAAGAAAAATAATTTTCTATGTTAAGAAAGGAATGGAAATTATAATTTTCTTTTCGGTACAGATAAAATACAAAATGGTAATTACATTGTTCATAATTAACAGAAAGAGTAGTGAGAGAAAGGAATTAGCAAGAATGAAGGTATTGGTAAGGACATATTTTAAATAAATACACAGCTTACCTAGATACAACAATGCCATTCATTTGAAGGAATTTAAACAGCTCTTGTGCCTTCTCCCGGTCCCGAGATTTCTCCTTGGCTGTCAAGGTGTCATAAGGTACCAGTAAAGGATGACTACCTCCTCCTTTGGAAAATTGAGAGAACTGTAAATTTTTCTATTGTAATGTTATTTTTCAAATTTAAAAGGGATCTACATAATTTACATTGTCGTACGTTGTCTCCTGTTCTTTCAGACTCTCCCCCTTCCCTCATTTTATTTGTGGTTCACCGATTTTATTCTTACCTTTGCTCTCCAATTCCATTTTTTTCTTTTTGGCCCAAATGTTATGATAGTTTTCTGCCATTACCTCAACCATTCCCTACAACACCACAAAGAAAAGGCAAATCCAAAGTTAAAAAAGGTGATAGAATAAAAATTTAGCTAACACTATTCCACATAAATACACTTTAAAACTGAGTTGAACTACAGAAACCTTGTAGACAAGATACCAACTATTTTATCTCATTAATTAATTTTATGTATATACAAAGCATTAGCCTCAAGAGAGACATTATTTGGGTCTGACCCAGAATAACAATAACTGAAGAGCAAGTTCTGATCCAGAGATATTTTCCAGCATGAATCAATGAGTGCTTAAAATCATTATGTTTATAAACAAATAAATAATATTCACTATGTGTATTATCGTAATACCAAGAAATCGTGGTCATTGACCAGCACCCCTTTGTTTTAGGTGCTGTGCAAACACAGAAAAAATACAATCTCTATGCCAAAAAGCTTAAGTATAAGATAAAAGACAACAGGTGCAAATAGACAGATGGGGAAGTACAAGGAAACAATAAAACAATATTGGACAGCATGACTGACAATGGTTTCAGCACATCAGTAGCCTAAATGTTGTCAAGTTATTGTAAGCATCATGGCAAATGAGAGTTTTAAGGGAGAATCTGGAGGAGGATAATGAGGTAGCTTTGTGGTTGTTTATAGAGAGCTCATCCTAAGCATATGGGGTGGCATGGGAGAAAACACAAAATAACTGTTTGAAAATTTAACAAATGGATTATAGAGGTTGGCCTCACTGGCCAGTCAGAGGTGAGAGTTGACATCTTGATAGTGAATGAGAGGTGATAGGTAGGATGGGGATAGATTGTGAAGACAAGAAGTTACTCGCCTTGTGCAGTAACAATGGTTCTTTGAGATGTGTGTCCCTGTTGGTGTTCCACTCTAGGTGTTGGGGCATCCTCGTGCCAGAGATCAGGGATTTTTCGCAGCAGTACTCGGTCGGGGGAAGGGGGTGCACCAGAGCTGTCCCGTGCAGCCGTTGGTGCCTCCTGTAGTGCGTGCATGCCCAACTGTCTGCTCTGTTCCTTCTCTACCACAGAGCTTGGCTGTGTGAACTCTGCAGTAGAGGGGAAGAGGGTGGGTAGTGGAGCACCCACAGGGATACACATCTCAGAGAACTATTGTTACTGCACAAGGTGAGTAACAACTTCTTCTTCAAGTGGTGTCCCTGTGGGTGTTCCACTCTAGGTACTTGTAGAGCAGTACCCCACCAGGGGTGGCAGGGGTTTGGAGTTATGTATAAGTGTGTGATGAGAGCACTGTGAGGCCAACAACAGAATCTGAGATAAGGCCCTGGGTGATAGCGTAATGCTTTGCAAAAGTGAGCTTCGATGTCCAGGTTGCAGCTCTAAAAATATCTATTAAGGGGACATTGTTCAAGAATGCAATCGATGTTACCATAGCTCGTGTTGAGTGGGATCTGATGCCCATGTGGAGTTCTTTGTGATGCAGGTGGTAGCAAGTTTAAACACAGGTAGAGACCCATTTGGAGAGTCTCTGGGTCGATACTGTAGAGCCTTTGGAGCTGCTGTAGAGAGGAATAGTCTTGATGATTTTCAAAATGGTTTAGTTCTGTCCAATTAGAAGGCTACAGCCTGTCTGTCTGACATCTAGCATATGTAACATTGCTTCTCGAGAATCCATATGTGGCTTGGGATAGAAGGCAGGTAAGAGTATCATTTGGTTAATATGAAAATGTGTAGCTGCTTTGGCCAAGAATTTTGGGTGAGGACGTAACATGATTTTGGTCTTTGGTAAGTACCGTGTATGGTGGTTCAGCCATCAACACTCCTATTTCGCTGACACGTCTTGCAGATGTGATTGCCATTAGGAATGTGACCTACATTAACAGAGCAAGCAGATTGCTAGAGGTTCAAAGGGTGGTCTTGTGAGACATTTGAGCACAAGATTGAGATCCCATGGTGGTGTAGGTTGGTGTACTTCTGGGTACATGTTCTGTATACCTGCAAGAAAGCGCCGTGTAATCGGGTGAGTGAATATTGAAGCCCCTTCTATCTGCTTGTGGAGGGCCGTGATGGCAGCCAGATGTACTTTAATAGAACTTATGGCTATCCCCGTTTCCTTCAGTTTTAGTAGGTAGTCTAGGATCATAGATAGAGGGGCCTTGGTTGTGTCCAGCTGTTTTTGCTGGAACCAAAAGGAGAATCTTCTCTACTTGTGGTGGTAAGTATTTCTAGTGGTGAGGCAATGGCTATTTAGTAATACCTGTTTTACTTTCTCTGAGCAGTTCAATTCTCCAGGTTAGAACCATACAGGAACCACACTTTGAGATGGAGCTTCGCTGGGGCTGGGGCTGGGGCTGTCAGGCCCTTGTTCTGGGACAGAAGGTCCATCTGTAAGGGCAGCAGTTGTGGAGCACAGACTGCTAGATGTGACAGGTATGGAAACCAAGTCTGTCTGGGCTGTGTGGGGACAATGAGAATGATGTATGCTCTGTCGAGACATATCTTGAGGATGACCCATGGGATCATTGGTATTGTTGGGAAGGCGTACGTGAGTGACATGTTCCATGGGATGAGGAAGGCATCCCCTAATGATCCCGGTGCCAGGCCTGCCCTGGAGCAAGAGTGAATATTTGTAGTTTGTTGCTGAGGCAAACAAGTCAATTACTGGATGACCCCATTTTTGGAATATCATGCTGAGAATACTGTTATGGATTTCCCACTAGTGTTCCTGTGAGAAGTGCCTGCTAAGATTATCGGCTGCAGTGTTTTGGCATCGCAGTACGTATGACACTGTGATGTTTATATTGTTGAGGATGCACAAATTCCATAAGTTCATGGCTTCTACGCATAGCGAGTGAAACCTGGCTCCCCTTGGCAATTGATGTAAAACATGCATGCCACACTGTTAGTGAGAACAGAGACTGAGGTCTGCCGTATGAGTGGGAGGAAGAGGTGGCATGCATTGTGTACCTCACAGAGTTCCAGGAGATTGATATGTAGTCGGGTTTCCGTCGCGGACCTCTTGCCTTGTACGTTGTGGTGACCCAAGTGGGTGCCCCAAGCTATCAGGGAGGCATCTGTTGTAACAGTCACTGACGGGGGCGTCCTGCTGAAAGGGAATCCCTGAGCATACATTCCCCGGTTGTGCCCACCATTGTAGGGAGAGGATAACACTTGATGGTAGTGTCACGCATCTGTTGAGAGAGTATTTGCTGGGTGCATACACTGTGCTCAACCAGTGCTGCAGACAACGCATATGGAGTCTGGCATACTTTACGACAGAAGTCATAGCTGCCATATGTCCCAGAATCTGAAGGCATGTCCTCATTGAAGTTTGTGAGCTGATGGTCACTGTGAAAATAAGATTGGTCAATGTAGTGAATCTGTGGTTTGGTTATATTGCCTTGGCTTGTACGGAGTCTAGGTTGGCTCTGATAAACTCCAAGCGCTGAGGTGGTTCCAGATTGGATTTCTTTTAGTTTATCTGTAGCCCTAGCTGGTGAAACAGGTCTATTGTGGTCTTCAGCATGCATGCCGTTTCTCGTCAATTGGCACTCTTGAGTAGGCAATCGTCTAAATAGGGGATGGTTATGACTTCTTTGCATTGTAAATCTGCTGCTACTACCATGAGTGTTTTTGAGAATACGCAGGGAACAGTGGATAGTCCGAAGGGAAGGACCCTGTATTGGTAATGGCTGGGTCCTACTGTGAACTGCAGGAACCACCTATGGGCAGGATGTATTGTAATATGGAAGTATGCCTCTAGGAGGTCGAGGGCTGCAAGCCAGTCCTCCCTGACTAGCTCTGGGATTATTGTGGCCAGCATGACCATTTTGAACCTGTGGTTGTGAACAAACCTGTTGAGTTTTCAGAGATCTAAGACTGGTCTCCATCCTCCTCCTTTCTTCTCTGTTAGGAAACATTTGGAGTAAAAACCCTTCTCTCGGTATAGGTGTGGTACTAGTTCTACAGCACCCAGCAGTAGGAGGTGGCCTATTTCCTGTTTCAGAAGGTGCTTGTGAGAGGGGCCCCTGAGGAGGGACAGGGAAGGGGGCAGGGTCGGGGGGATGGTTGTGAAAGGGATGGCGTAGCCAGATTGTATGATCTCCAATACCCACTGATGTGTGGTTATCACAACCCAGGCATGGTAAAATGGGCATAAGCGGTGACCAAAGTTGTGGGATGGGGTATCTGTTGGCGTTAGAGGTCTGGGGAGGTCATGCATACCCTTGACCAATACTTCAAAACTGTGGCTTAGATGTAGATGGATGGTTGGACGAGGCATGGTTCTGTAGAGAGCATCATCTCTGAGCCCGTTGTTTAGGTCTGTTCTGAGCAAAGTATCGTGGTTGTTGATGGTTAAACCAGGTGTCTCATGACATTTGGTACGGTGTAAAGCATTGGTGTTTGTCAGGCAGTGAGTATATGCCGAGTGTACAAAGCGTCGCTCAGGAGTCCTTCATGGTATGGAGTATGTTGTCTGTTTGAGATGAGAATAGTTTATCCCTACTGAAGGGAAGGTTCTCCACTTTTAGCAGTAGTTCTTTCGGAATTCCCAAAGTTTGCAACCATGATGCTCTTCTCATAATCACAGCTTTTGGGGTTGTTTGGGAAGCTGTGTCTGCTACATCCATTGAGGCTTGCAGTGTTGTGCCGGCTATTATCTGACCCTCATTAATAATGGTGTTGAGTTGAGGACGTTTGTGCTCGGGGAGGTCTTCCATGAGCTCTTGTATTTTACTATAGTTAGAGTATCATAATTTGCTAGTAGAGCAGAATAGTAGGGAACTCTGAGCAGAAGGGTGGCTGATGAGTAAACTTAACACCCAAAGAGGTCCAGTCTCTTGTGTTCTTTATCTTGTGGTATGGAGTGGAAATGAGGCTGTTTATTTTGCTGATTGGCAGCCTCTACTACCAGAAAGCAGGCTTGAGGGTGTGAAAACAAACATTCCATGCCTTTGGCTGGAATGAAGTATTTCCTATCAGACCTTTTGTTGGTAGGTGGTGCCAATGCTGGTGTTTGCCATATTGCCTCCGCAGGCTCCCTTATAGCCTCATCCACGGGGAGGCGAGTTTGGCCGATGATGCTGGCTGTAAGATTTTTAACTTACATTGTTTCTCCTGCACCTCATGTAAGGCAATTTCTTGGCTGTTTACTACTCTTTTGATGAGTTCTTGGAACTGTTTCAGGTCATCTGGTGCTGTCGTGGTAGATAGAGTCACCACTTCCCCTGGTGCTGAAGATGAGCACGGGGCAGGTGGTGAATCATCCAGGTCTGCCTGTGATAGTATCTCTTCCTCTTCTATCTCTGTCTCAGGGGGGTCAGAGGTTTCTCTGAGTGGTAAGGATAGATGCGCTCTGAATCCTCTTCTGGCTGGGGAAAGGGGGGCAGGATATGGGTTCTGGTATGTGGCCCAAGGACCCTATTATGGCCACTCCATGGGGTAAGGTGATAATGGGAAAGGCCAGTGCTGTGTATACCAGGGCTGTGAATGCTCAGATGAGGCTTAGGCTTCATAGCGTTCCATGTAGGTCTCATATGTGATGAGGATGAATGTTGAGATGAGAAGCGGTTGTCAAGCATGTATATTTCCTCGCCAATATGCATGGAGATTGCTGCAGGAGATGAAGGATAGTACTGTACTATGTAGCTTGGGGAGTGTTCAGTGCTGAGCAGTGATGACTGCAGTACAGAAGAAACTGCTATGTCAGTATGATGTAGGAGTTGCGCTGGTCCCACCTTGGGGTTGCAGTCAACTGTTGGAGTGCTGACTGGTGCCAGATTCAGCTCGTTAGCTGACATCAAGTCTGGAACCGGTGGCAGCAGCATTGATCATGGTGCCACTGCCTGTGTTCCACGCCGCACCAGGGTAGTTGGTGCCGTGGAGGAGACTTGACTGTCTCAACTCACATGCCACGCAATGAGGCTGGGCAGAGGTCTGCTGAGGAATGGTGCCGGAGGAGTCCAGTGCCTCATAAGTGCTCCCTCTGGATGAGTGGAGCACTGAGGGTAAAGACCTCACTGGGGAAGCTCTCTTTTTGTGAAAGTCCCTTGTTGGAGAGCTCAAAGCTCATTTCCAGATAGTTTTGGAAGTTGGAGCCGTATCATCGCATAGGGATCTCAGTTTATGAGACTCCCTGGAGGATGTCTCTTGTGGAGGTTGGAGGGATTTCTCCATCAGAAGCATTTTCAAATGGAGATCTCTATCACATCTTGCTCTTGACTTTGCTGCAGTGTATGCATTTCCAGAAGATATGAGTTTCTCCCAGACAACGGATGCAGGATGCATGGCCATCAGAGACTGGCATCAGTTCACGGCAGCAGTCACATTTTTTAAACCCTGTTGAGCCCAGCGTGACTTCAGTTAAGCCTCTCCTCTGCTCTTGATAGATGAGGGTGCGAGTTAATTGAAGTGGTAAACCATAGAGCTATTCCTAAATGGAGAACTAAGTAAAGAATTTTTTTTGGTTGAAGAAAAACCTCTAAGAGGATCTAACAAAACTACGTAACTAAGTATAGACTAACAAGAAGTTCCTATGTAACTTATAACTTTTTTTTTTCCAGAAAGAATCAAGGAGAATACTGTTGCGGAGCTCCGTCTCCAGCTGAAGACGGTTGAGAAGGAACTGAGGAGATGGTCGGGGGTGCGTGCTACAGGAAGTGCCAACAGCTGCACGAGACAACTCCTGTGCGCACCCTTCCCCCGACCGAGTACTGCTGCAAAAAATCTCCAATCTCCAGTGCAGGGATACACCGACACCTAGAGTGGAGCACCCACCGGGACATCACTTTAAGAAGAAGCTTATATTTGATGCAAAAGAGAAGAGGGAGCCTGCAGATGGTGCAAATTGAGGAATGACATGATCAAAGCAATAGGCTAAGAAAATGATCTTTGTAGCAGCATGCTGAGTGGATAGAGTGGCACAACACTGCATTTGTCAAGGCCACAGAAAATTATGCTCCAGTATTCAAGACATGAGACCCCAGACAACAGTTATAGCTGCGTGAATGGATAGGAAAGGCCATATCTTAGAGATGGCATGAAGGAAGAATCAGCAAGCTGTAGACACAGTCTGGATGTGGGGACCTCCAGAGACGTCAAATTTAAAGATAATACCCAGGTTAAAGGCCTGAGTGTTAGGCAGGATGGCGGTGCTGTCCACAGTGACTGAGAAAGAAGATGAAGGGAGGGTTTTGGGGGAAAGATTAAGAGATCTGTCTTAGCCACATTAAGCTTGAGCTGATGGCTCAACAGCCACAAGAAGATGTCAGAGAGTCTAAGATTTTAGCTTGGGCAGATGGAGTCACACCTAGAATAAAGATGTAGCTCTGTGAGTATTCAGCACAGAAATGTTAATTAATTTGTGTCTGTGAATAAGATTACCCAGAGCTAAGGGGCAGAGAGAGAAGAGAAAGGGACAAAGGCCAGCGTCCTATAATATCTACTGAAAAGTTGGAGGAGGAATGAGGAGGATTGCCAGAAGAACAAGTTCAAGGAGCGAGGCAGGAGTTAGGAGGAGAACCAGGAGAGGAAAGTCATGGAAGCTGTGATGAGTTGAGGAATTTATCTCCACAATTTATGAACGTTGTTTGATATTATAAACTCTCTGCATGTATCTTCATCAAACTACAAACTCCGCTCTGATTATGGGAGCTAATTGCCTTGTCTGTTATCTTTTTACCTCCATGTTGGGACTGAAATACAGGGCTGACAATAGAGGAATGTTAAATGGGATGATCTTCTATTCAAATATAAACACTTTAGAAAATAAGCTGGCTCCCGCTCAGGAGAACTGGTTTGTCCAGGGAGAGGCAACTAGCAATGAGGTCCTGTGTGGATCTGTGATCACCTGAGGAGTCTGATTCCAGAAGTCACCTGACAAAGGTTTTAAAAAGGTTATAAAAGGCCATTTTCACCAGCTCAAGTGGAGGAAGGCTGCTACAGGAGCCTGAAGAGGCTGGGGCTAACTCTGCTTACCTGAACTCAGATGGTCCCCTGTGGACTTCCAAGGGAAGGGTGAGCCAGGATGAGAGGAATAGTATTCACAGTGTTTGTTGTTTTCTAAATGTTTTTGCATCTCTTGTGCTGTTAAGTAAAGAGAACCCTGTGTGTGTTGTGTGTTACATCTATCATGTGTCCTGGGAGAGTTAACCTGTGACTCCAGAGCACACACATAGGTGGAGTTCTGGGAGTTCGGGGGCTGGGACTGAGGACATGGGATTCCATTAAGTTGGAAGAGCAGGGTTGTTTAGCTAGGAAGATGATGGAACCAAAGAAGAAAGAACAGATTTGTAATGGAGGACATAAGCCAGGCCATAGGATTTCTGCCAGAGATGCTCAGTTAGGCCCACAGACTCTGGTGTAGTAAGAGGAGGCCCTAAGATATAAACCTTGGTATCAGAGGTCCGGTATGAGGCCTGAGGCCTGAACTAAAGTAATGGTCAAGACTTTGCTAACATAAAGCAAAATTAAGCTGTGAGCCAGAGGCAGGCCCTGCTCACAGAAGCTGGCAAAGAAAGGGCTGATGCTGCAAGAAGATACGTACCTAAAAGGTACTGAACACTAGATATCAGAACATTCACATACTTGCACATTCCAACAGGTAACAAGGAACAGGCTGACCCATCCCAATAACAGGGCAAAAGGGTAATATGATGGATAGAGTTGTTTTGTTCGAACCAACATGTACAAGGTGAGAGGCGGCACCTTACTACTTAGAAGGGTTGTACCTTGCTGTGTAGAGGGGTTGCACCTCATACGTCAGGAGTGATGTGTAATTTGTTTGTACCTGTGTATAAGAATGCATCCCTGGGGTGGTGTCTTTGTCCAGCCGAGGGGGCAATGGAAAGTCTCGCCACTGACTGAGCTGAGTCCATTGTCAGGGGGCACATATTCTTAGTATGCCTTGCACTAGAGTAAAAATCTACAGGGAACTATTATTGTGCTCCATAAGACAATAAACCTGGCCAACGTGCCTTCGTACCTTACTAGAGTCTGTGGTCATTGGGGGTTCTCTTCGGGTCTGCTGGGTCAGCTATCTGCGCAGAGCTGGGACAGCACACAGAGGGAACACACGCACACAGCCAAGTGATATCAACATTGAACAGAGCCGAGCACCACACCGGTAGCATCTGACAACACCTGGTTGGCGGCAGCCAGGATCGAACTTGGGAGCTCTGAAGCTAAATGCATCAGACTTTACTGCATGAGCTAAAAGCCACATGGCTTGAGCTAAAACTGTAGCTGACTTTTCAATCTCTACCTGTACTAGGTGCCACTAGAGGGGACACCAAACAGACATGGTTACAGCTCCACAACATGAGAACAGGAGCACAGGAAGCAGATGTTGGGCGTGAATCAGGATTGAGGGTTGGCAGACCTGGCAATGGAAAAGCTGGGCCAAAAAGCCAAGGGTGAAGGAGAGCAAATCATGGAGAGAATCAACAACCATATCAACGGAAGAAAGGGAAAAGAAAACAGGGATGAGAAAGGTGAGAGCAAATGAGAAGTCATCAATACTGATGGACTGGAGACATGGAGCAGGGAGAGGACTGATGGGTGATGCTGAAAGAGATCGGGTGATCATCAGAGAGGATGAACTCATCAACAGAGAGATCAGAGAGAGAGAGAGAGAGAGAGAGAGAGAGAGAGAGATCAGAGGTTGATGAAGACCAAGTTAAGTGTCTTTTGGTGAGTGGGAGACTTGAACCAGAGCTGCAGTTCAAAAAGGTGAGAGCAAGGGAACATGCAACTAAGGGGTTAGATGGGTCATCAACATGGAAGATGAAATCACCAAGGATGAGAGTAAGAGATTGTGACAAGAGAAAGAGAGAGACCCAGGAGTCAAAAATCAGAATGAGGAGGATAGATGGGGAAGAGTTGAGTGGTAGGTGTCAACAACATGGAGGGGGAAAGGACAAAAATAAGAAGCAATTCTGTTTAAAAGAGGAGAAAGAATGGGAAAGGGGAAGGAAAGAGGGTCAGAAGCAGCAGGACTGGGAGAGGAGAAAGCCAACACCCCACCATGATCTGATCCGGGTTGGGGAATGTGAGAGAAGGCATGGAATCTATAGGAGATAAAGTATTTGTTTTAAATATTTGTTTATTTTCATTCTGATTCAGAACTGCATTATTTATTTAGTTTTGTAAAAATGACCCCTTCAATGATTTGGGTGCATGTACCTGTACTTAAAACCATAACACATAGAAAAGTAGTGTCATTTATAGGGTGTTTTTCCCCCAGTAAACTTGTTTGGAGTAATAATGCAACCTTTATAAGGTATACCTCAATCATATCTCACTCTCTTATTAAATGCCTGGGAAACTACATGAGCTCTGGAACATGTCTGGAATATTAATTTATTCAGGCTCTTTAGAACCAAGACAAGAGACAGGTTCTTAAGACACGAGGCAGTTACTGAAAATGCTTTGCCTGCAGTCCCCTTAGGGGCTTTACATTATAATATTTTCTAGAAGGCCAGATGATACCACTTAGCATATGAAACACTGTCAGCAGGACAAACAGCAGATGTCTCATTTTGAAATCATGTTAACTGACTCTGCAAAACAGAGAACAAATGCAGTATCTACCTATTTGTATAAGAGCATGCAACAAGTGCACTCACAGACATGTACATGTACCCATAAAACCCCACATAAGTGCATAAAATGGGTAAGTATATATATACACAGATACACATTTGCAATCACACAAGTGCAGGTTTTTGTAGGCACACCAATTACACATTCCTTTTAAGATGTGACCCTACATATTGATAAGTCACTTCATATTTTTTTCTGCAGAATACACTGAGAATATTAACACATACCTGGAGCTCCCTAGAGAGTACAACATTAGAAAGATCAAGTGGTGTTGGGCTGTATCCATTTCCCTGGGAATATATGGAAGCGTTATTGAGGTTTTTAAACTATTTACTTCATTTCTACTGTCAACAAAATTAGAATTAAACTATTTAGATTTCTGAAGCCCTTTGGGTAGGAGTCATGTTTGCCTTTATATTTTGTTCAGAGATGAATGGATGTTTAACGAACAACAGAGGCTATAATACACTTATATTTATTCTTTACATGCTCATTTTGTTCATCAGGCCCCAATGCAGGAAACCCATTAAGAACATGATTATGGTTAAGCGTGAGCAGTCACACTGAAATCAATGGCACTATTCATATGCTTAAATTTATGCATGTGCTTAAATGATCTGCTGAATCATTTCCATTTTTCTTTACATGATCAGACCCTTATTTACATGGCTGTTTGAAACAGTTTTCTATTTATGTGATGTTATCTAGTGCTGGTAATGTATATTGTGTATTTTCAAAAATGCAATTAAAGGTTATAATATGGATTTATGTTAAATGTAAACAGACTTTTTCAGAGAGAACTTGTTCTTCTTGTAATAGTTCTAACATGACGTATACAAATATATGCACATTTCATGATAAGGCTATCAGAGGGTGATTAGCTGCAACAAACAGATAACCTGCCTATCTCCTTGGGCCTCGTCTTGTCCCACTGACCAGTCAGTGAAAACATTTCCACTGTCTTCAATGATACAGATGCAGGCTCCTTACGAATTTCCCTTCATAAGCTTCTGAGCATGTTCAATTGTATGTGTGATACTGCCACTCTGTGACACACACCACACAGTATGAGGCAGAGGTGAAGAAAATGTAATCAAGGCTTCTCACTAATCCAGGTCATCAGTGAGCTAGAGCACCAGCAAGTGAAATAAACTTTTGGAGATTAATTTCTAAGGTTCTTTATCTGAGAAATGTACATGAAATTTGATGGCAGCCAATTCTACTGTATACAGACAGGCATCTATCAGTCCTATAAAGTAGTATATAAGAAAATACAATAAAAACCATATTTAAGGAAAAATTGAGAAGCAACCCCTAAAGCAAGGTAACACAAAGATCTACAAAATTAAGGGATTAGACTGCAATATTCATGTATTTCATATGGTCCTGGCCCATTTCCAGTTCCCTACCACAAAGTACTAGAAGCCCTTTTGCTTAAACAAGAGAAAAAAACCTCTCAAACAGATCATAGTCATTAGGTTTCACTAATATTAAACAAAAGATTTCAAATACCCTACCTAGTGCCTCTAGGCTGAATATAAAAAAGGCTTGATTCCCAAGGATATGGAAGGAGACTGTTTCTGAGCGCATTCTTTCTTCAGAGACTGCCTTCTCTTTATAGGCTCATCTTTTATTTAGCAGTGCAGCCCACCTGCCTTTGTTATAGGGAATCAGCTTCCAAAGCGATTCAGGTGCCTTTCAAGTTTTCTGAGCCATGCAAGGAACTTCCCTCAGTCCTACCTTCACCTAGAGCTCTGTTGTCCCAGTGATCAGATTGATGCCACCTCCATTTGTTAGGGAAGCTAGGATAGTATGTTTCAGAGCTATAAGGACCCTCCTTTGGGGTCTGAAAGGGTTTGTAATGCCTATCACACTTATCTTGTTTATTTTGGTCAGCCCTTTCAACACTTTTTAGTTATAATTGTTATTTGCAATTATAAGATATCTATCACTATGGTATGTGACTGTAGATAGTTATTCTAATGTGTAACTAATTAGGCTTCAGCAAACAGAACCATACTAGCCACTTCTAATCACCTACTACAAGCCCCCATATATGAAAGGTCCGTTCCCTTGTAACAACAGTTTTAACCCAGCTTCCCCAATCTTTTAAAAACAACTATTTCCAAGAATACCCCACAAAGACATGATATAAAATTTATCTAGACACTGTTTCATGAGATACTATGTGTTTTTACAGCATCATGTCTCTGATCTCAGATGGGGCCTCTAGGAGCTGCTACAATACCAACAATGACAGTAATACTAATAAACTAAGTGCGGCAAGTTTCTTTTTAAATGATACGGCGTTAGGGTCAATTCTC
Source organism: Chelonoidis abingdonii (assembly GCF_003597395.2). Lineage (NCBI taxonomy): Eukaryota > Metazoa > Chordata > Testudines > Testudinidae > Chelonoidis > Chelonoidis abingdonii. The sequence goes on from NC_133772.1 coordinate 94,785,900, forward strand.
TGTAAACAAGAGAATTGATTGATTTCTGTGGTTTTAAGAAGTTTTGCCTTACTTGGCTAGACTGTGATATGCTGCGTAGCTTTTCATTTTCACGCTGCTGTACCATTGCTTCTCCTTCCTTGGTCCTTTCTAGACTCCATCCCATGGCTAACATGGTTTTAAGCGATTCTCTAGCAGGCCAACGATAAATCTCTTTTTCCTTTAAAGAAAAACAAATGAGTAGATAATTATATAGTGTTTCACAAGCAACTAGCAAAAGCCTATGGAGAAATATTCCACCCTCAATTACACCTGGACAAGCCCAATTAAAATCAACATATTTTGCACAGATAGAACTGAGAACAGAATTTGGCTCTTTTTTCCAAGTAGTTTTAGAAATAGTCATATTGCTTACTTCTTTCCCTTGGGACACTTATTACTAGGACACAGCACAATGCATTAGAAACTAAGCACAGCGTACAAGTGAACTTTGAAGCAATAGACAATGGTATTTATATTTTGCAGCTGCTTGCAAACTATTTACTGGTCTTTCTGACCAATCAGGAAAATGTATAATACTGTACTTCTAACACAAAATATCTACCAATCCGGGGTGCTATTACTGCAATGAAATCTCTACATGGTGCACATTTGTGTTTGTCAACACCAGAGTCCCTTCTTCCACCAACTTTTGATTCCCAGATAGTATTAATGTAAAACATAATGGTCTATTCTCCCCTTGATACAAATAAAAACACCATTAAATTTTATTGGCAGGGAATGTATCTTGCTGTTTTTATGAGAAGGTCTTTTGTACCTGAAACATTATGGCAAAAAGAAAATTTGAATGTTTCATTATCCATCTCTTAGAAGTAGTTACCATATATCAATAAATACATGATATGGCATGTTTATAAAGTAAACACATTGTGTAAGAAGTGATTAAAAATCTTCTCCTCAAATGAGAAAGATAAATGATTTCAGAATAACAAATATTAAAATCCTTTAATAATAATGCAAATAATAATAATACCTCAGAGTTCTCTGGTGCAGTTTGTCCAAGGATCTCAAAATGCTTTACAAACCTCAGCTAATTAAGTCTTCAGCACCCATGTGAGTGTAGTAGTCCCCATTTCTCAAATGGGAAAGGTGAGGTAAAGAAGGGGTAATGCTAAGTGACTTGTCCAAAGTCACACAGGTAGTCACTAGAAGAGCATGCAATAGAAACCAACAGTCCTGACTTAGTCCGCTGCCCTACCCACCAGAAGACTCTCATTCCTGGTCAAGAAACTCACAGAAACAATTCACCTACAAACAATGTTAGAAATGTTTTACCGCAGAGGAATTTCCCTTTATACCCTCCACATTTTCAGCAGAGTAGTGATCTGCCTTGGCTGAGGAGAGATCTCTATTCAAAGATCTTCAGTCATACCTTTATCTCAGCCAGAGGAGGGATAAAAAGGGTTCTCTCCTCCACAAAGGGCTGAGAGCAATACATCCACAATACTCCCAGCATCAGTTGCTCTACTCGGTGAGAGAAAGAGACTGGGAATCAAATCCAGACTTCTTGCATAGATTACAAAGCAAAAGGTTGATCTAACCTTCAATTCTTGTCATTAACTGAAATACAGTATGATTTGGCTCTCCCTACCTCTTATCTCTATTTCATGTGTTTGTTAAAAAGGATTAATTAAAATTGTGCTAGAACCATGCTGGTTTATGCTAGAAAGAACTTAAAGCTTTCGTCAATTACCTTTTCAGTTAATGTTTTGAAAGGCCTTATTAATGGATGTGTCTTCATATTTTCATCCAGTGAAACACCATATTTAAATCCACTATTACTCTGAAAACATAAAATATATTTTATTTAAACTTTTTTCTTATATGAATAATGTAAATGAGCAATCGTAAACGAATTAGTCATTTTAATACGTGGCATACGGTTGTGCATTACACCTGGAAAATGTCTCTATCCAGGGATTCTGAATACAATGTTCCTTCTATATTTTGCAGGCTTACTCCCTAAAACACAGACTTCAGATATTTTCCTTGGGTCATGGCTAGTTATTTTGACCATAAAAGACTCAGTTTTTCCAATGTCTTTCCTTGCCAGAATAAGAGGTTTGAAATTCACACTAGGAAACAAAGGGCTGAACTTGTTACTTATCTCCTATAATATTAACAAATTTAACATAATTTCATAGAAAACCCAGGAACCTGATTAAGCTTTAATTTTGCCCAAATGAACACTAAAAAAGATAGTGGAATCTGAAATCCCAGATGACAGCTTCAGGACAACCCTGAAGGTATTTGCGTACATTTCATGCCACAATTGCAGCCCTCTGTAAATTCCACTCTTGCCAAGCACTGAAATAGACAACCAGCACAAAGATAGGGCACACATGGAGAATGGTGAGGGAATGAAAACACCTAAGAGACTTTTTTTTTTTTTAACATATATCTAGAAAGGAAGAAGGGGCCTAACTATGCTTTTTAAAACTATAAAGGAGATTGGGCTTCCCAGGTCCACTCTTCGACTTCAAAGCTATTGCAATAGAATCTATTTGACTTTAGAACTTCCAACCAACATAAAATAAATCTCAGCATCAAAGCTAACTGCAACTGTGTGAGACTGGCATGTCTGTTTAAAGAACAATGCTTCTTTCCCCCCTCCCCCCAAAAAATCAGGACACTGTTTAAAAGTGTAATTCTCAAATTAATGTAAAAAGTCTCTTCCACCAACCTCTGTAGACACTCCAGGAAAGTGCTGCTCTGGTATAATGTACACTTAATGAATGGCAAGCCTATCATTTTGATAAATTGGATAAATTTCCAGTATTCAACCCTCTGTGTTCTTTAATTTTCCTTTTCTGACAATTGTCAGTTTTATAATAATCCCTACCTTGTCACAGGCCCATTTGTCATGACAATGTTCAGCATACTTGCTAACAATATACTCCAGTTTTTCAGGAAGAGTAAGGCTACAAACAAAGAGAGCATGGTCATTTAACCATATTTTACTCCAACCAGACATATGAATAAATGGCATAAGAGACACCAATAGTCAAAATGTTTCCTCTCAAGAGGTAAACAAGTAATCACGCTTTTTAATTATATTCCATTTACAAGGAATAACTCAAACCAAAACCAGTGTTATAGTGATATTACCGAGTTTCTTCAAATGCACGAACACTGGAGCATTTAAGAACTGTAGTAATAGGAAATACATCTGCTAAGCCATGTCTGAAAGATTTTTCTTTTATTCTGTGTGGTTCTTAGTACACCTATACCTTGATATAATGCTGTCCTTGGGAACCAAAAAATCTTACCATGTTATAGGTGAAACTGTGTTTTATTGAACTTGCTTTGATCCCCTGGAGTGCGCAGCCTCACCCCCGCCCCCTCCCTGGAGCACTGCTTTACCACGTTATATCTGAATTTGTGTTATAACAGGTCACGTTATATCGGGGTAGAGGTGTACATATACTACTAGGATGAACGTTTCGATGTGATCCACGAGAAGGAAAATAATGTTAATTTTAATGACGCAATAATAATGTTCAGTTGTTGCATAAAAATTACTAGAAATGTATTTTTGAGAGTGCAACAGTATTACTAGGAACATCATAGCTCTCTACTAAATCATTATATATGTCAGCTTATTTACTTTGACATCTGAGACTTATAATTACACAGGACAAATTCACACACAGAATGATGATTTTGTCATAACCTGGCATAGACTAATAGCAACGTTGATCTGTGAGATTTTTGTAGCCTTGAGCCATCTCAAGCATAGTTCATCCCTCTAAATCATGAGAGAAGCAAAAGAGTATTATCTAAGTATATAACCAGAGTATTTGGATTTGGCTTTCATATTCAATGTCTAGATTCATAAAGAGGACTTTGGCATTCCAGTGCCTCACTCCTAGGTGCCCTGGTGCCCAGTGGAATTCATAGCCTTGAGTTAGGTACCCAGGCTCTCCATCACTGTCTGGGGAGAGTTAGGAACCTAAGGAGGAGATTTACAGAAGCCAGCAAGCTAAGTGGGGAGCTGCCTGAGCAGAGGAAAGAGAATGCAGAGGAAAGCGGAAGGGCCTAGATCCATAAAGGTGTTTAGGCATTTACCTCTCATTAATCTGAGGCAGGGCAGTGCTTTCTTTTGAAAATAACCAAGAGACAGATACCCCCTCCTTGCAATCATAGCCAACAATCCAGCAGTTAAGACACTCACTTGAGATTTGGACTACCTGTTTTTCAAAACCACACTCTGTCTGATTTGGAGCAGGGACTTGAACGCACATCTCCACTTCTAGGACGGAGCCCTAACCACTAGTTATTGGGTATCCTAAGAACATATGAATGGCTATCCTGGGTCAGACCAAAGGTCCATTATGCCCAGTTTCCTATCTTCCAACAGCGGCCAATGCCAGGTGCTTCAGAGGTAATGAACAGAACAGGTAATCACCAAGTGATCCATCCCGTCGCCCATTCCCAGCTTCTGGCAAACAGAGGCTAGGGACATCATCCATGCCCACCCTAGGGTAGGGTTCTCACAATCTCGCTTGTTGAAGCTCTTCCTCTTTGTTAATTAACCAGTCCTTAGGTCTGAGAGCAAGAGAGAAAGAAAAAAGTGAGAAATTGACTCCACAGCATGCTGGTTAGCACCCTTAGCTGAGATGTGGGAGAGTGAGGTTCAAGTCTCTGCTCCAAAAAATATTTAACTCTTTACGTAAAGTGGAACACTCTGAGATGAGCAATTAAGATAGACCTGCTCCAGAATAGCCAATAGCCTGGGGGGGTAGGGCTCTCCCTTGGAAGATGGGCAACCTCCACTCAAGTCCCTATTCCAAATCAGGCAAACTGGGTATTCAAACATGGTTCTCTCATATCTCAGGTGAGTGCCCTAACCACTGGGCTATACAGTCAATCTCTCACATACACACTTTAACCTAGGTGTAGGCAACCTATGGCACGCATGCTGAAAGGCAGCATGCGAGTTGATTTTCAGTGGCACTCACACTGCCTGGGTCCTGGCCACCAGTCCGGAGAGCTCTGCATTTTAATTAAATTTTAAATGAAGCTTCTTAAACATTTTAAAAACCTTATTTACTTTACATACAACAATAGTTTAGTTATATATTATAGACTTATAGAAAGAGACCTTCTAAAAACATTAACATGTATTACTGGCATGCAAAACCTTAAATTAGAGTGAATAAATGAAGACTCAGCACACCACTTCTGAAAGGTTGCCAACCCCTGCTTTAACCCAATGAATATTTAATCATTTATACAAAGTGGAACAGCTTCAACAGGAGACACAGAGAGACACAGCCAGAGTAGGCTATAGATAGTGGTTAGGGGACTCTCTTAGGAGACCATCCAACCTCAAAATTCTCACCTCCACCTATCTATTTTGAAGGTTAGGCATAGTCAGAGCATACCTACCAGATCCAGCCCCACAACTGAGATGGGGGAGGAATACCTACGTTTAAGAATCCTGTCAAAGCTGAGGTGTGAGCTAGGGGTCCAAGTAGCTTAGTGCCAGGAGGTTTAGGCAGTTTTGCACATGCCCACTGGCAGAAACCTAGGTGCCTAGGGAATATAGGCCCCCTATGGGACTACGCAGCAGGTGAGCAATGGTTTTGTGAATGTCAGTGGTATTTAAATGTTGGACTTTGCTACCTAAAGAGGCCATTAGGCAGCTACATCCCTTTGTGAATCTAGCCCAGGGGTGAGCAAACTACGGCCTGCGGGCCAATCTGGCCCCTCAGTGCTTTGGATCCAGCCCACAGTGCCACTGGTACCACGTCCTTGTGGCTCCTGGGTTGGGGGGCACAGGGCTCTGTGCATTGCCCTTGCTTCCAGGTACTGCCTCTACAGCTCCCATTGGCTGGAAATAGGGAACCGCAGCCAATGGGAGCTTCAGGGGAGGTCCCTGGAGGTGCGGCAAAGGCAGTGCAAGCAGAGCCCTATGCCCTCCCTCCCCCAGGCGCTGCAGCACTTCCTGGAGCTGGAGTGACGTGGGGCTGGGGACAGGACAGGCATGTAGGGAGCCTGCCCTGGCCCCGGTGCCTGCTGCTGCCATCCTGGAGCTACTTGAGATAAGCGGGGCCGGAGTCCGAACCGCTCCTGTATCCCACCTCCCAACTCCCTGCCCTAAGCCCCGTACCTGCACCTCGCACCCCAACCCCCTGCCCTGAGCCCCCTCATACACCTCACATCCCTCCTTTGCCCCAATCTCTTGTCCTGAGCCCTTCCTGCACACCGCACCCCCTCCTACACCCGACACTCTTTCCCGCGCACCAACCCCCTGCCTTTCATACAGTTTCCCCACCCAGATGTGGCCCTCGGCTCAAAAAGTTTGCCCACCCTGATCTAGTTCCTACTTCACAGGCTTATTGTGAGACGTAGTGTTTACAAAGCACTTCTGGGCATGTAAAGTGCTATATACATTTTAAATATAAGTTGCAGAGGAGGCATATTTGGTGCCTGACAGGAGGAAGCAAGGTTCCTCACATTAGTTATGGAGGACACTGGTATCATTTAAGATGACAGTCAATTCTCTTCAACAAAAGGAAAAGAAAGGTATTGGCAATAAGTGGCACAAGAGACATTTGAAAAACCTGTATGGTTACCATGACTCACTTGACTGTGTTGATAGGTTTGGGATCAAAGTTTCCCTCTGGATCCACTGAAGCCTGCTTTTTCAAAGTTACTCTAATTCTGGTGTCTAAATAATCTGGAGGCAAAGCCCCAGCTATAGCACTTAGACAAGGCAAGGCCATTCGGAAGAGCTCTGGATCATACTTCTGCAGGAGAGATAGGAACTGGTTGGAAAGTTCAATAGAAAAACATGCTAAATGTTAGTGAAAGCAAGACAGCCATATGGAGCAGAACTAGAAGATGCAGTCAAATAATGAAGAATATTTTAGTCAAGCACATAGCAGAAACTCATGCCAGCATAAAGGTGTACACTCCTATGTAGAAACGGATGCATTGTTTAAGGCTCTCTTCAAACTAAATGTTGAATGTTACACAATCCTTTCACATGCACAAGCCTTAAATTGTCCATGGACCTGAAAGACCTACAAACATACAACGTCATATATTTTCAGAATGTGTCAGCCTGTTCAGGTAAAACTTGACTATCCACAAAAAATAGCTTTAACATTCATAGAACTTTCAAAACCTATAGGAAATGCATAGTATGTTGTCATCTCTTCTCCTTCACTCTCCCTAAATACTGTTCTGCTTAAATCACATAGGTCAAAAGAAATTGACTTTTACCATAGTAAAGGCACTTCATACATTTCCAAACTTGTACCAGCTGGAGCTGAATTAGTATATTCTCTCTTCTAATCCAAATTAGAGAGAACTAGCACTTCACAATTCCCATATAAGAAACCTACACTCAGTAACCTGATATGATACACATGTAGTGTCTTTTAGCTACCTATTCTAAGGCAGTGTGGCCTAGTACATAGAGCGCTGGATTAGGACCCAGGTTCTATTCTGGCCTGCTAGGTGACCCTGAGCAAATCACTTTACATCTCTGTGCCTCAGTTTCATCAGTCATACAAGGGTGATTATCATACTGACCTCATTTGTAAAGTGCTTTGAGATCTACTGATGAAAAGCACTATGTAAGGGCTAGGTATTGTTAATAGTAATCTTTTGTTAGGACAGCCTGGGCATGGCCCCTACTTATAAATTGGTCACTTTCCTCCCATTAGGGCATAGGCACCAAATGAGGATGGAATTTAGGTAAAACTTACATTTAGGAAAATTTAGGAACTTATAGGTAAACCTTTTGTAGTGGAAGGGCTTTCATAGTGTCAGTAATGAAAAATAGTGGTGCTATACAATTCTATAAACTTGAATGATTACCCCTGTTGACACTTGGATGCCAAAAAAGGAAAAGTTGAAGAAAAGCTCCTCTGAGGTTCATGGAGAATTCTGACTGTCAATATGACATGGTTGTATTGTAGATGGCACCTTGGGAAACCGAGGAGTTGAGGTGCTAAAAAGAGATTTTCCCATGCTTGCTCTGCCTGAAAGACTTGCCTAACTCTGTGTCGTATACTGAAAAATAGATGGGAGCTAGGTCACAGTAAATAACATCATCAAAGTAGTTGGAAACCATCAACATTTAAAACCCACAGATTTCTGTTTACAGAGAAGAATGGAGGAAGACACTGTAACCTGGCAATTTTAGAGAAATTTCCCATATTTGCACTACTACTAATGACACTACTGGTGGTGGGGGGGCACTATCATAGATTGGGCACCAATGTTTGTATCACCATTTCATCTAGACTTATTTGGAACAAGGTTAAGATGACATAATGATGAAGATGCTGGCAGCTGTCTACATTAGGCTTTCCTGCCCTTGCTACCATTGGTGGAGCTGCACTGGTGGTAGTGCAATGGTGGGAAATATCTCTAAAATCAATAGTGTAAACAATGCCTTGGAGCCTAATATACTGAGTCTATTGTTATCTGAGCACACTCATTTACACAGCATAAAGGAGACCTGAGTGAATAATTGGCAGACATTTTAATCCTACAATCCTCTGGGTTACCAACTTTTAGATGTCTTCACTGGCACACTGAGACACATCAGGATATCACAACACTACCACAGAACAAGACTGTACTTCATGAACTCATCTGCAGAGTACAGGTAGCCTGATTACTTTGTCAAACTTTGTGGTCAAGAGCAAACCTGGATTACTATGAGTCCAACACAGCCTTAATATTATGCCCTCATTGTGAGTGGTCCTCTTCATATCAGGGAGATACCATTTCTTATTCAACCCTAATCGTAGATGGAAGAGGTTGAATGCCAAAGTCTTGAGCCTATGCTTTGAAAATGCAGTGCAGAAAAACGTTTGCCTTCTAGATTGGGGCTTTTTGGTAGCTGAGTCATGCAGGGTCCAGCAAAACTACAGAAATATTTTTTTGTCCGGAAACATAGGAATAACAATACAAGTTTACCATGCGTTTAGTTGTTTATGTCAGTTATGCAGATTCTGTTACCTCCTGTTAAATCATATACCCATTATGACTTCTGCATCCTGATATGTAAACTTCTGAGCCCTCAAATATGCAATGGACTCTGTCCCCCCTTCACAATAATATGCCTTTCTATACTATATAAATGACAACACCATGTATGCAGCTTCCAGAGGTAGCTTTATTGTAAAATCTCAATATAATATATGTAAATGTTAATAAATAATAAAAATAAATAATAATAATAATAGGAGGAAGAGTTTGTGATGGAGAGAAATTTACTTAAATACAGGGATATTGGTACACTGAACTAAAATGCCTCTAGGCCTATGTTTTTCTGAATAGAACCCTTGGTGATTAAGCATTCATTTTAGAGGTGGGTGATCAAGCATTCAGTCACATATTAATTTGATTAGAAGCATTCATTGTCAATATCTACTGTATTAAGTGAAAGCAGAGTTAAAACAAGCACTTTTCATAGTTTGCACCACCATTATAATTATGCTATCATGGCTATTACAATCTTTAATATGATTGATCATCATTACCTTATGAGAGAGGGAATCAAGAATTCCCCAGAAAAGTTTCTCAGTTAAATGTAACTCTTCTTCTACTGCAATTCCATAACTCCCCAATCCAGACGGTAGACAGTAATATTTCCAGCATTGTTCATAATGATTTGTTAGAAGCTATATAGATCAAAAGAAAATACAATTATGTAAAATCTGTCAATATTTCTTATGAATACTAAAACAAATTGGTTAGTGAGGAGTTGAACCATTGCCATCTGCTAGAAAGAATGAGAACTCCTTAAGTGTGTGGTACAGGCATTTTACTGCTAGAATCTAATGGCAATTCATCTTTTTTGCTAAAGCAGTTGGGGCCTGTTCTTTTGAAGCAGGAGTATCCGAGATCCAGGGCCGGCTCTAGCAATTTCGCTGCCCCAAGCACGGCGGCACTCTGCAGGGGGCGCTCTGCCGCTCGCCAGTCCCGTGGCTCTGGTGGACCTTCCGCAGGCGTGCCTGCGGGAGCTCCACCGGAGCCGCCTGCCGCCCTCCCAGCAACCGGCAGGGCGCCCCTTGCGGCATGCCGCCCCAAGCACGCGCTTGACGCGCTGTGGCCTGTAGCCGGCCCTGCCGAGATCTATTCTGGCAGTTGCTGTACAGTTCTGAATATCTATGGTGAGCAGCACGGTGACAAATAGTTCCTTGATTTGTTACAGTGCATAGCTCAGATAATAAAATATAAAAGGTGTTAATTAATTAAAATTTCAGAGGGAAAATAAAGGAATTGTATGAGAGTGGATTTTGGCACAGGGGTCTCTTTTCATCTAAATACACATGGGTCTTCCTTCCGGTTATTTAGATAAGTTCAACAACTGCAAGCAAAACACATTGGTGGTCTCAATTTAATTGAAAGTAGACATCAGAAAACATTGCAAAACTGTCCACAATTATGATTTTCCATTACTAGGCATTTCTGATCAGCGTTGGAAGAGTCCATGGAATAGCAATTGCACTGAAAGTATGTAATACATTGTCTGGTAGGCTAGCACGCATGATTAGTACTGCCCTCTATGGGAAGGGCTATATCAGAACATGATCTCAAGCACTTATTAGAAGGGCTGGTCAAAACCCAGAAAGTTCCATTGCATGGGAAATTCTGAAATTAAAAAAAAAAAAAAATTACATGTCTGAACAAAACCTTAAAAATTTCAAAGGTTTCTACAGAGTGGGAATTCTGAAATTTCATTTATGAAAAAAATCAAAACAATGTTTCATTTTAATTTTTCTAAACAAACTGATGACGCTCCCTGAGCTGCTTGGAAACTCCACAGCCTTGCTTCTAGGCTCCCTGGTTTCCAACAGAAGATTTGACAAAATTGACATGTTCCCTTGGTGCATGCCAATTTCATTTAATTGGCATTTTCTAAGAGAAAATGCTCTACTGGAAAATTTGTAACCAGTCCTACTTACTAATTTTGTGATTGTTTCATTCCATTCTCTAGTGGTAGGGAGAGAAAGGAGGTTATTAAGGCCTGCAACTGTAGGTAGCTCAAAAATGCTCCTTAAAGTCAAATAATTTTTTCTACAGCACTATATTGTGAGTCCTGTTCTCTATATCACATGCACACACTTTAACCAAACACATTGTTGGTGTATGTATTCTATGCAGACTTATTAAAAATTATGTAGGGGGAAGTAATGCCTAGATTTAAACTACTACTTTCAATATTACACTTACGTAAGCAATGGAAAAGGTGACTGTTTATTGAGCAAAGTCACACAACCAACATATACTATATTGTTCTCACAAGGGAAACACTTGACAATGTACTTGTTTGTTATATTTAATAAAATGTTATCACGATACAAATAATTTCACAGAGGCTAGAGGCTTTTAATGTTGTTACCACCCTGCCCAAAAAACCCCAAAACCACGGTGATGACAGGTTATTCTGGAGTATATTTTCTGTTGAATGCACATGTAATAATTAGAGCAATACTTACCTTGAGTGGCATTTTACAGTATTCATTAAGTAAGGGTACATCAAAAACTAGTCGTCGTAATAGCTGCTGTAGCATAGAAGGACGTAAATGGCTGTAATTTTAAAAGAAATTAATCTTTTAATAATATACATATATTTCAATGAAATTACAATACCAATTGGAAAAGATGGTTACTCACCTTTGTAACTGTTGTTCTTCGAGATGTGTTGCTCATCCATTCCAATTAGATGTGAGCGCACCGCGTGCATGATTGTCTCAAGATTTTAACCCTAGCAACACTTGGTGAGTCAGCTGAGGCGCCCCCTGGAGTGGTGCCTTCATGGCGCCGGATATATGCCCCTGCCGACCCAGTGCCCCCTCAGTTCCTTCTTGCTGGCTACTCCGACAGCGGGGAAGGAGGATGGGTTTGGAATGGATATGAGCAACACATCTCGAAGAACAACAGTTACAAAGGTGAGTAACCATCTTTTCTTCTTCAGGTGCTTGCTCATATCGATTCCAATCAGGTGACTCCCAAGCCTTACCTAAGAGGTGGGGTTTGAGTGAGATGTTGCAGAGTGAAGGACCGCTGAACCAAATGCAGCATCACCCCTGGACTGGTGCACTATTGCATAGTGGGAAGCGAAGATATGTACTGATGACCAAGTTGCTGCCCTACAGATCTCCTGTATGGGCACATAAGTCGGGAATCCGGAGGACGAAGCTTGAGCCCTAGTAGAGTGGGCAGTAAGGTGTGTAGTTGGGACACCAGCCAAGTTATAGCACGCACAGATGCATGATGTAATCCAGGATGAGATGCACTGTGTGGAGACCGTGAGGCCCTTCATCTGGTCTGCCACCACTACAAAAAGCTGGGTCGTCCTCCTAAAGGGCTTTGTTCGTTCGATGTAAAAGGCAAGGACCCTGCGAACGTCTAGGGAATGCAGCTGTTGCTCTCATCAAGAAGCGTGCGGCTTCAGGTAGAAGACTGGAAGGAAGATGTCTTGGTTGAGATGGAAGGCAGACACCACCTTAGAAAGGAAGGCAGAGTGTGGTCGCAGCTGAACCTTGTCCTTATGAAACACCATATACAGTGGGTCCGACACAAGGGCTTGAACTTCCAACATGCATCTTGCCAAAGTGATAGCGACGAGAAAAGCTGTTTTCCAGGAAAGGTACAGAAGCGAGCAAGTGGCCATTGGCTTGAACGGAGCACCCATGAGCCTAGATAGGACCAGGTTGAGGTCCCACGTAGGGGTCGGATGCCGAATTTGCGGGTACAGACGTTCCAATCCCTTGAGGAAACTGTTGACCATGGGATTGGAGAAAAACAAGTGCCCATTTTTGCCCAGGTGAAAGGGCGAAATTGCTGCTAGGTGTAATCTGATGGATGAAACTGCTAGGCCTTGCTGTTTCAAGGACAGGAGATAATCTAGGATAGTAGGTACTGGCACCTCCAGAGGGGCAGTATTGCTCAGGGCACACTAGCAGGAGAAACACTTCCATTTAGCTAGATACGTGGACCTAGCAGAAGGCTTTCTGCTACCCAAGAGTACATGCTGCACTGAGAGGGAGCAACGCAGCTCAGATTGAGTTAGTCATGCAGCATCCATGCTGTGAGATGGAGGGATTGCAGGTCCAGATGACACTGTTGGTCATGCTCCTGAGTGATCAAGTCGGGCCACAACGGGAATGGAATTGGTGTGGTCACCGACAGTTCGAGGAGAGTGGTGTACCAATGTTGCCTGGGCCATGCCGGGGCGATCAAGATTAAGCGGGCCTTGTCTCTTTGCAGATTGAGAAGGACCTAGTGGACCAATGGGAATGGAGGAAAAGCGTAGAGCAGATGGTCTTTCCACGGCATCAGGAAGGCGTTCGATAGGGAGCCCGGGGAGCGCCCCTGGAGAGCAGAACACCTGACACTTCCGATTCTTGTGAGAGGCGAAAAGGTCTATGTGGGGAAACCCCCACTTGCAAAAAACAGAATGGATAACGTCCGGGCGAATCGACCACTCGTGAGCCAGGAAGGACCTTCTGAGGCAATCTGCCAAGGTGTTTTGGACTCCTGGGAGAAACGACGCCAGGTCAATCAAGTGGGCTATGCAAAATTCCCACAGGCAAGTGGCTTTGTGACAGAGGGGGGACGATCATGCTCCCTCTTGCTTGTTGACGTAAAACATGGCTGTTGTGTTGTCTGTGAAGACTGTGACACAATGGCCCTGAAGGTGTTGGTGGAACATCAGGCACGCCAGGCGCACTGCTCTCAGTTCCCGTACGTTGATGTGCAGGGTTATCTCTTGTGTGGACCAAAGGCCCTGTGTGTGAAGGTCCGCAAGATGAGAGTGCCTCAACCCAGAGATGATGCAGCCGCAGTTAGGACTAGGGAGGGCTGTGGGGCATGGAATGGCATTGCCCTGCACACAAAGTTGGGGTTCAGCCACCAAGTCAAGGAGGTTAAGACTTCCATCAGTACTGTGAGCACCGTGTCTTGATTGTCTCAGCCTGGATGGTAGACTGATGAGAGCCAGGCCTGAAGTGGACGGAGGCGTAATCTGGCATGTCTGGTCACGAAGGTGCAAGACACCATGTGTCCCAGTAGACCGAGGCATGTGCGTGCAGTTGAGGTCGGGAAGCTTCAGAGGCCACGGATAATACTCACCATGGACTGGAAGTGGGCATGCGGTAGGCACACCTGGGCAAGATTTGAATTCAGGACTGCTCCGATGAAGTCTGTTCTCTGGGTTGGCTGCAAAGTGGATTTTTCGACATTGAGCAGCAAACCCAGCTGCCTGAACAAGCGCATGGTGAACTGAACATGGGATTGCACCTGGGGCTCAGACTGACCCCAAATGAGCCAGTTGTTGAGGTACAGACACCTGCAGCCACAAGTTATGGTGTATAGCTACACCTGAGGCTAGAGTCCTTGCTGCTGAGTCTGCCGCATCTATCGAAGCCTGGCTACTTTCTTGCCCTCCTCTAGCAAGGCCCCAAACTCCTCCCTGGATTCCTGACGAACCAGCTCTTTGAACTTCCCCATCGAGTGCCAGGTATTATAATTATAATGACTCAAGAGGGCCTCCTGGTTAGCCACCCTAAGTTGTAGGCCGCCAGTCAAATAGATCTTGCGCCCAAATAAATCCAGGCATCTAGTGTCCTTGGATTTAGGAGCAGGAGCTTGTTGACCATGTCTTTCCCTCTCATTAACGAACTGTACAACAAGGGAGCACGGTTGGGGGTGAATGTACAAGTACTCAGTCTTTGGAGGGGACCAAGTACTTCCTCTCCACCCCCATGACAGAGGGAGGAATAGACACCGGAGACTGCCAGATTGTATTGGCATTAGCCTGGATTGTCCGAATAAAGGGCAAGGGTATACGTGTGGGGGCATCAGCAGATAAAATGTCCACCACTGGATCCTCGACCTCCATTACCTCGAGGTTCATGTTCTGTGCCACTCTACGAAGCAAAACTTGGTGTGCATGGAGGTCTATAGGTGGTGGGCCAGAGGAGGACGTGCCCATCACCTCCTCGTCAGGGGAGGACGAGGAGGATACACCCAGGACTAAAGGGTCCTGGGGCAAGTCCTACTAGGGGCAGGGGTCTGGCTGCACTAGGTCCTACATGCTAGGGGCATGGGCCTGAGCTGATGGTAGGGCCATCACCTCCGAACCCCCTGGGAGGGCGACTGACACTGGCTTCCAGGACCCGAGGTTCTGAGTGGGCAGAACAAGAAGCTCCTGATGGGACACCTTGGACCTGATGGTAGGCCCAAAGGGTCCAAAAGGACCATTGTGGGGGTCCCTGAGCAGGATCCTGCCCATCATCATGCCATTGCCTAGTGGATTTGGGGGGAGGGATAGCTCAGTGGTTTGAGCACTTGCCCGCTAAACGCAGGGTTGTGAGTTCAGTCCTTGAGGGGGTTATTTAGGGAACGGGGTTAAAAAAAACAATTGGGGATTTGTCCTGCTTTGAGCAGGGGGTTGGACTAGATGATCTCCTGAGGTCCCTTCCAACTCTGATATTCTATGATTGTCATGCCTTGTTGGCCCGCGCCATGGGGACAGAGATCAGTGCAATGGTCTCAAGCGGTACTGCGATCCGGACTGGGACCAACGGTCATATTGGTGCCGGGAGGCAGATCTGAGCGGAGCAGTGCCAGGAACGACTTGAGGAGACCAGTGCCGGAAGCTGGACCAGAACCAATATTATTGGGAAGGAGATCTTCTTGAGGTGGAGCAGCGCTGCGAGTACGACCAGCGCCGAGATGGTGATCGGTGCCGGGATTGCGAGTAGTGCCATGCAGGTGACCAGCACCTGGATCAGGACAGTGACTTGGACTGGCACCGAGATCGGTGCCAATCCTTCTCCCTCTGCAATGGAGGACGCATCATGGAGGGCTTCCCTATCGATGGAACAGTCTGCACCGGCGGTACTTAAGTTTGTGATGGTCCTGGCTCGGTGAGCGCAATCAGGTCGCAAGCAGTGGAGAAAATCTCCAGGGAGGAAGGCAGACTGAGCTCGACCATGGTACGCACCAGGGAGCTTATGTGCACTGCATTCAATGGCGCTTGCGGCACTGGAATCGACGGTGCCAGAGTTGGGGCCTTCACAGGGTGGTCCAGCATGGGATGCTGTTCCAAGGGGCACACAGGCAGTGCCAGCAACTGTACAGGAGCAGCAGGTTGCTTGTGCTGCTTCCCTGGCTCCCGGAGACAGCGAGCAGTGCCATGCTGGTAGCGGTGCCAGAGACAACCAGTGTCGGGAGTCTTTGCCAGTGCCAGGTCGATCCAGTGCCAGAGGCGCACTTTGGACCAATGACGCTGGGTCTCGGTGTGGGGCAGAGGGTGTCGGGCTAAGTGCTGCTTCCATGAGGAGCTGCTTCAAACAAAAGTCTCACTCCCTTTTCATCCAAGGCTTGAATGCTTTACAAATGCGGCACTTATCTGATTGATGGGATTCCCCCAGGCACTTCAGAAGGGAGTCATGCGGGTCTCCCGTAGGCATCGGCTTGAGGCAGGCCAATCAGGGTTTGAAGCCCAGAAACCTAGGCATGGGCCCTGTAGCGGGAAGGAGGAAAGGGGAGAAGCCCTTTACCTCCAATTACTATATACACTAACTACATTATTAACTATATTATTAACTACAACTAGAAACTACTAACAACTACACTATAACAACTATCTACAGGTATAAATGACCAAAGAGCTAGGGAAGTGGAGATCAGCTAAGCCGTGCTCCACAGTTCCAACAACTGTCACAGCTAGTAAGAAGGAACTGAGGGGACACTGGTCAGCAGGGATATATATCCGGCGCCTCAACCGACCCACCGAGCGATGCTAAGGTAAAACTCTTCTGACAATTGTGCACGCGGTGCGCGTGCACCTAATTGGAATTGATATGAGCAAGCACTCGAAGATGAATTCAAGTTACTCAATGAAGGTGGTCAGTAAAACAAGGGATCTCACTGTGCCTGGTCCATGCATGGAGGATATAATGTGGAAAAATACACTACTTCCACCCTCCCTCTCTTACGCACTGTGTAGTGTCCAGGCATAATCTTGCACAACGGACAGAGCTGCATTTTTCAGAGTACTTCAAAGGGGCTGCAACTGGCTACAGTAGAAAAGCTGCTAAACTAAATTAATAGAAGAGTGAGGTATGAGACTACAGGGATATGAAATAGTATTCCAGTGAAAGTGGTGGAAGCCATACGGATTGAAACTGCTCTGGGGAATGTATTATAATTATTGGAAACAAACGTGAACTGGAAGTGAGATTGACTAAATGATCTAGCATATCTTTTTCATCTTTAATTTCAGTGGACCAAATCCCAGAAATCAATTCACAGCCTGAGGAAAATGACTGCTAGCTCAAGAAAATGCACCTTTAAAATCACAGGGATGAGGAGTAAACTTCATAGTCCCTACAGTTGAATACATAGTGCACAGGTAAGTTGCTACTGATGGTCCTGGGGAAAAGAAATGTGGCCTGCTGATTCTCACCCCTCCTCAGAGTTTTAGCTTTGTGGATCCATGTACAGTATGGACCAAGTGTTAATGCCAAACTATGCATATTTCATGTTCCAATACGGAGATCAGAGCTGGTTAAAAGAATAGGAAAACTGTTAATGGAAAAGATGGTATAATTTCCCCTCCCCTCATTTTTAGTGATATTTTGAAATATATCACAAATTTTCCCACTAGTTCTAGTGGTGAGTGAGGATTAGGCTGTGTGTTGTACAGAGCTAGCAAAGTTCCTTACGTGGGATCCCAGTTTTCTGGCTCTCATCTCCTAATATGGAAATGTGACATTTCCACTGCATTTGAGGCCGTAAGCGGCAGTGATTCTGAAAATATACTGTTCTTGAGATCTCCACTGGCAGTATATTTTCCAAATATTAGAACCATTGACTTTAATTTTTGCTAGTAAGGTCAGATTCTGAGATTGGGAGATGTATGTTTGCTGTCACGTAATACAATCACCTTAAAAATACAAGAGAAAAAGTGAGTGGATTTAATATTGACAAATGTACTTTCATTGATTCAAGGAGATTTTCATATTGCACTGGACAAAGCCTGAATATACACAATTCACGTTAGTCTGAGAAGCTTCATCCACAGTCAAATGGGCAGGAAGCCCTAGCTGTGTCCAAAGACCAAAGTTTGGGGACATGGAGGAACATGCAGAAAGACATATTACTTCTGAATCAAACTTAGATTTCATGATATTTGAGCCTAGAAAGCTCTAGGAATAAATGGGAATAACTAGGGCTACGTAGTCAATATTAAAAAAAAATCACATCTGCTTAGAATTATGAAGCTATTTCTGCTAAATAATGGTTTGGTTTAAAACAAAATAATAATAAAAAGGGTTAAGCTATTCTGTACAACTCTGTGGTTTGTAGCAAAGGCAAATCATGTGGATAGTATGATCCTGTAGTATAAAACCAACTGCTTAATATCTTCTTTCTTAAAAATATTTTTATCTTACTTTCAGATAATTTACTGCATTTCACAATAAACTACACTTCCATTTTATATGATACAAAGAGAATAAAATTACTGTATTACAATGTACATACTCAGTTCAATACCCCGTACAAAAGAAAGCAATTTACAAACGTGTATCATACTCACTGGCATATAGCAAGCAAGCATTCTTCAATAGTATCTCTTTGTGCTTTTGTAAGGGACCGTCCCTTGGATAGTCTATATATTGTGTGAAGCGTTGAATCAATCAAAGAGGCATAATGCTCCGTTCCAGAAAAGAGGGGAGCACATCTTGTTAGTAATGGAAGCACAGATGAGCAAATATATCTATTTAGTGCAAGAGCTGCCTCTGTGGTGCTCAGGGATACCTGTATAAAAGTAGCATATAATTGTTAATCCCACCTGGAATTACATATTGTTAAGTAATAATGCTCTAAAATAAACACCATGATACATTTCCGGAAGTGTCTAGATATCAATTGTATTTAAATCGTGAATTTATCAGTTTAGTATGTTGGGCAATTTTAATGCCTAAAATATTCTTCAATTGTATTATTGTCTGTCAGTTTGAGAAAACTCCATAATAGAGTGTTTAGGAAATACTAAAAATCAGGGGAAAAAAATAAGGCTCATCACTCAGACAACCTCCAAACAGTCACACATTTATGCTGGAGAGCAGTGCTAATGTCTGCCCGTACTCTGACCAGCAGTGGCTCCCTGCACAGGTAACACCTGTCAGAAGCAAAGATAATCTGTGGGGATGTACATGTAATGGCCGTTGCATGATCAGGACGATTGTGTGCAGTTCACATCCACTAAGCCCTGGACCGAACCGAAGAACATTCCTCCATAATTCTTGTTATGGTGAGTTTGAAGGGTAGCTTTTAGTGCCCTGATTTTGGGGCATTAAAATGTTACCTCTCACTCTCCGTGGTGTTTTAGAGTTTTCTAAAGGTTGTCTGTGCTAGCATTTAGATCCAAAAGTATAGCTTTTAACTTTACCTAATATTAAATTCAAGTAAAGCTAAGACTTGACACTAACAAAAATAAAATAAAGGTACCCCACATTTGACCTGCTGAGGTCATAAATGGCAGTCCAAAGTATGTAACATAATACATGTAGCCTCAGATCTAAGGCCAGGTCTACACTACCCTTTATGTTAATCAAACTTATGTCACTCAGGGATGTAAAAAACATCCCCAAGAAACATTAATTTTGCTGGCATAAGCACTTGTGTGCACAGAGCCATGTCGGCGGGAGATGCTCTCCCGCTGATGTAGCTACCACCGCTCGTTGGAGGTGGTTTAATTATGTCTTCAGCACAGCTTGGCTACACGTGTGATCTTACAGCAGCACAGCTGCACTGCTACAGCTGTGCCACTGTACGCTTGCTAGTGTAGATATGGCCTTAGATACTACATTTATCCTAGACACCACAGACACCTTTAGATTAGATCAGATTACACAGATCAACTACTTTGGTATAGATGAGAACATCAATCAAGACAGAAATTTAGGACTGGCGTTCAGTTTCTTTCCTTCTTATGTTTTAGCTCATAGTGCAATTTTAAGCATGAGTTAAAAAGTAGTTTACATGTATATAAAACTTTGATTATACATATATACACACACACCATACTATAGATCAATGTAGTTTATTACAAAGAAATATGTATGCACTTATACTCTATATAAGCATGTATATAGATTATTTTGAACTTCTTTAAAAAGGAAATATAGATTTTAATATATTCCCTGAAAGTGAATTGTTAATTTGGGATACACTGTATGTATATATGGAATTACACAAAGGACTGTAATGAGGCCAAAAGTATTTGAATCTTTTATACAATTGCAAAATATTTTTCCTACCCTGTGCTCACCAAAAGAATGCAATTCAGAGAAAAATATGAATAGCCATTTCTGCTGGTTAGCACACACTCTGTGGCAAGCTACTAGGTTTCAGCTGCAGTATAACTTCCACTCCACTACTGATATGAGTCAGTGCATTGAAGGAAAATTCTTATCAGCCTTCAAGGCTTTTGTAGTCTTAGGCTGGAAAGAAAATTTCTAAAACTAAAACCATATGGTATTAAGAAATGTGTCCCTAGTTACAAGAAGCTTCATCTTTTAAGACTATAATTATTTTTCTGAAAAGCTAAACGCAACACACGGTACAGGTGCATGTATGAAACAAAGCTTTCCTGTAAGCTGAATAAAATGGTTGCCCACCTTTTGGTAACTGTTGTTCTTTGAGATGTGTTGTTCATGTCCATTCCAAGCAGGTGTGTGCGCGCCGCGTCACGCCAGCCGGAAGATTTTCCCCTAGCAGCATCCGTAGGGTCGGCCCTGGCACCCCCTAGAGTGGTACCACTACGGCGCCCTATAAAGGGGCCCGCCAACCCTCCACCCCTCAGTTCCTTCTTACTGGAACTCCGACAGAGGGGCAGGAGGGTGGGTATTGGAATGGACATGAACAACATATCTCGAAGTACAACAGTTACTAAAAGGTGGGTAACTGTTTTTTCTTCTTTGAGTGGTTGTTCATGTCCATTCCAAGCAGGTGACTCACAAGCCTGAACCTAGGTGGTGGGGTCGGAGTTCACTGCTGACTGGAGTACTGCACGACCAAAGGCTGCATCATCCCTAGCCTGCTGCGTGATGGCATAGTGCGATATGAACGTGTGGATGGAGGACCACGTGGCAGCTCTACAAATCTCCTGAGTCGGGATCTGAGCCAGGAATGCCACAGAGGAGGCCTGCACCCTAGTGGAGTGGGCTGTGACCAGAGGGACAGGGGTCTTAGCTATGCGGTAGCATTCCCGGATGCAGGTCGTAATCCATGAAGAGATTCGCTGAGAGGAGACCAGGAACCCTTTCATCCTATCTGCCACCGCGATGAAGAGCTGCGTCGAGCATCTGAACGGCTTGGTACATTCGATGTAAAAGGCTAAGGCCCTGTTGACATCCAGGGAACGTAACCCCGCTCTTCACTGGATGAGTGTGGTTTCGGATAAAACACTGAGAGAAAGATATCTTGTCCCATGTGGACCTGTGAGACGACCTTGGGGAGGAAGGCCGGGTGAGATCTAAGTTGGACCTTGTCCTTATAAAAGACAGTGTACGGAGGTTCGGATGTCAACGCCCTGAGCTTTGACACCCTCCTGGCCGAGGTGATTGCCACCAGGAAAGCAGTCTTATACGACAAGTACAACAGGGAGCACGAAGCCAGGGGCTCAAATGGAGGCCCCGAGAGGGCGGAGAGGACCAGATTCAGGTCCCATGCAGGAGCTGGCTGATGAACATGTGGAAATAGCCTGTCCATACCCTTGAGGAAACGCTCTACCAGCAGGCTTGCAAACATCGAGGTACCCCCCTTTCCTGGATGGAAAGCCGAGATGGCCACCAAGTGAACGTGAATCGAGGAGAGAGAGAGGCCCAGTTGTTTGAGGCGGAGCAAACAGTCTAGGATAATAGGGATTGTGACCCCCACAGGACTGTGACCTCGCTGACCCGACCATATGGAGAAGCGTTTCCATTTGGCCAGGGAGGTGGCCCTGGTTGATGCTTTCCTACTACCGAGCAGAACTTGTCTGACCTGCTGGGAGCACTGCATCTCCACCGGGTTCAGCCATGGAGCATCCAGGCTGTGAGGTGGAGAGATTCCAGGTTTGGGTGGCGGAGGGAGCCCCGGTCCTGCGTGATCAGGTCCAGAAGCAGGGGCAGCGTCAGGGGCGCCTGAACAGACATGTGCAGGAGTGATGTGTACCAATGTTGGCGCAGCCACACTGGAGCTATCAGGATTACCCGTGCGTGGTCCCTGCGGATCTTCAAAATCACCCTGTGTATCAGGGGGAATGGGAGGAAAGGCGTAGAGCAGACCGACCCCAAGACTGGAGGAAGGTGTCTGACAGAGACCCCAGACTGTGGCCCAGGAGAGAGCAGAACCGTCGGCACTTCCTGTTTTCCCTTGAGGTGAACAGGTCTAACTGGGGAAAACCTCAGAGCTGGAAGATTGAGTGTACCACGTCCCATCGGAGGGACCACTTGTGACCCCAGAACAAGTGGCTGAGGGTGTCCACCCGGCCGTTCTGCTCCCTCGGAAGGTAGAACGCTGTCAGGTGGGTAGCATTGTGGACGCAGAAGTCCCACAATGCGAGGGCTTTCCTGCACAGGGGAGAGGAGTGTGCACCCCCGTTTGTTGATATAAAAGACTGCCGATGTGTTGTCCAAGAGGACTGAAACACATCTGCCGGCCAGGTGGGACCGGAAGGTCAAGCAAGCCAGGCAGACCGCTCTCAGCTACCTGACATTGATATGCAACTTGAGGTCCTCCGGCGACCACAAGCCCTGTGTCCTGAGATTTCCCAGGTGCACTCCCCAACCCCGATCCAAGACATCCGGGCTGAGGGGCGGCGAAGGGGACACCCATGCACACTTTCTGAGGGTCGAGCCACCACCGTAGTGAACTCAGCACCAAGTGGGCAATGGACACCACTGAGTCCAAGAGGTCCCTGGCTGGGCAGAATACTGTTGCTAACCAGGACTGTAGTGGGTGAAGCCAGAGTCTGGCATGGTTTACCACATAGGTGCACGCCGCCATGTGACCCAACAGCCGGAGGCAGATCCGCGCTGTGGTAATCGGTGCACGTTGCAGTCCGAGGATAAGCTCGGAAATTGCGTGGAATCTGGATTCCAGAAGGAACGCTCTGGCGTGGGTGGAGTCCAGAACCGCCCCTATGAACTCTATTCATTGTGTAGGAAACAGAGTGGACTTGGCTTTGTTCAAGAGGAGGCTGAGATTGAGAAAGGTCACCTGATGAACACCCGAGCCTCCACCTGCTTCTTGGTGTGGTTCTTTATGAGCCAACCGTCCAGGTAGGGGAATACCTGGATGATCCGCCTGCGCAGGAAGGCCGCCACAACTGCCATGCACTTTGTGAAGATCCTTGGGGCAGCTGACAGGCCAAATGGGAGCACCGTGAACTGCAGATGGGTGTCGGCCACGATGAACCTGAGGTACTGATGGTGTCGGGGAATTATGGCAATGTGGAAATAAGTATCCTTTAAGTCAAGGGCGGCGTACCAATCTCCTGGATCCATGGAGGGAATGATCGAGGACAGGGAGACCATGCGGAACTTGAGCTTTCGTACAAACTTGTTCAGTCGCCGCAAGTCCAGGATGGGTCTCAGGCCCCCTTTCGTCTTTGGTATTAGGAAATACCAGGAGTAGAAGCCTTTGCCTCTGAGCTCTAGAGGGCCTTCCTCCACCGCCCCTGCCTCCATGAGGGATTGCACTTCTTGAATTAGAATTTGCTCATGAGATGGGTCCCTGAAGAGGGACGGGGAGGGAGGCTGGTGGGGCGGGAGGGAGGAAAACTGGATAGAATATCCCCTCTCTACCGTGCGGAGCACGCAGCTGTCTGACATGATTCGGGACCAGGCACGGCAGAAGTGGGACAGATGTGACCCAAAGGTAGGGGAAGAAGGATCCAGAGTCTTGATAGGTAGGTCATCTTCGACCGTACCATCAAACAGGGGGCCTAGTCCCCAGTGACGGTCTCGATTGACCAGACGCCTGGCCGGAGGAGTGGCGTTGGTGACACCTCCTGCTATTTCTGCCCCGCCTGCGCCCTAGCTCCTGGCGAGTCTGAGGTTGGTAGGGGTAGGGGGCCGCCTGCTGCCTAAACTGCCTGCGCTGGGTCACAGGGGTATGCAAGCCCAGCGAGCGAAGTGTGGCCCTCGAGTCCTTTAGGCTACGGAGACGCTTGTCCGTTTTATCTGAAAACAGCATCTGCCCCTCGAAGGGGAGGTCCTGAATGGTCTGCTGGACCTCATAGGGAAGGCCTGAGAGCTGGAGCCAGGCTCCCCGCCTCATGACCAGGCCCGTGGACATAGTGCATGAGGCTGAGTCTGTCCCATCTAGGGCTGCCTGGAGAGAGGCTCGAGAGCTCAGTTTCCCCTCCTCCACTAGGGCCGAAAACTCCGACCTCAAGTCCTGGAGAGGAGCTCCGTAAATTTCGACATGGCTGAACATGTGTGATGACTGTATCGGCTTACGATCGCCTGTTGGTTGGCAATACGGAGTGGTAGGCCTGCCGTAGAGTACACCTTTCTAACAAAGAGATCGAGTCTTTTGGTATCCCTGTTCTTTGGTGTTGATCCCTGAAACCCTTGACGCTCCCGTTGGTTGGCTGCATCCACCACCAGGGAGTCCGGGGTGGGGAGTGAGTGTTCAAGTGTTCATGTCCCTTAAAAGGGACGAAATAATGCCGTTCCGTTCTCTTGGCAGTAGGGGCCAGTGCGGCTGGCATCTGCCATAAGGTGCGGGACGTATCCGCTATGGTATTAATTAATGGAAGAGCCACCCTGGATGGCCCTGAGAGAGCCAGGATGTCTACTACCAGATCCGCGTCCACCTCAATTTCCTCAGCCTGGATTGCGAGGCTCTGAGCTGCTCGCCTGAGCAGTTGTTGGAGGATCTGAGTGTCCTCCAGAGCCAGTGCTGCAGTCGTGCCCGAGACCGCTTCGTCCGGGGAGGAAGATGAGGAAATTACTTGGATCGGCCCTTCCTTTCTGTCTTCGGAGTCCTACGGCACACAGTACTGTGGTTGCAGGGCCGGTTCTGATTCTAAATGCGGCACCGCGACTGGTACCGGGGTTGCCAGTGAGCGGCTTGGCGTATCAGGTGGTTCCTGTTGAGCCCAAATTGTAGTTGCTGCCGGTGCTGCTACTCAGCTAGGGGGTGCTGAACTTGAATATGGCACACCTCTGCCCAGCGACGGTGCTGGTGGAGTAGGCAACTGCGCCGGGGCCACCAACGCCGAGGAGATTGACTCCGACCTTGATCGAGGACCAAACACCTGACCTACCAACTGGTAGTAGGTCCAGGGGGTCCAAAATGGCCACTGTGAGGGCGAATGCCATTGCTGCTGCCACTGTGGGTAATGCTGGTGGCTCACCCCCGAAACCGATCTCCTGCTCCGCAACTGGCTGAAGCGGTAGGAATCTGCCTCTGAGTCTGAAGTCTCTGAGTAAGAGGACCTGGGGGGAGCAGCACTCCATGCCGTTGGAGAGCGATGCTGAGGCAGCGGGGAGCCTCCTATCTGGTCTGGTGCTGACCTAGCGGCGCAGGGCGGGGAGGGAGGCGACAGCATGGCCGGCTTGCCCCTCGATTGTACTGGGGGACGGGCCGTGGTAGGCAACTCCCTACTACGGTGCGGGGAGGCTGGCGCCGGGAGTCCCATCAAGTCTGAGGCCGCCTCGAATGCCTCCGGTGTCGAGGGGAGGTACAAGTCTCCGCTGAGGTCCAGGGATCTAGGACGGTCCGGATTCGACCACCCTCTCTGCAGTGCGGGAGTCGACGGAGCAGCCGAGGGCTGTAGCCCAGTCTGTCTGCTTGCACCCGCCGACAGCATCGGCCTCTGCGGGTCCTGGTGGGGCAACCATTCCCTCATCGGCTTCCTCTTCTTAGCGAGCACCGGAGACGGTGAGCGGTGCCGCACTGAGGCCAACTTCCTATGACCCAACTCCGTTCGGTGCTGGGTTTTAGAAGACTTGGGCTGGGCCCTAAGTTCTGATGCCGGTGCCAGGGCGCTCCGCATCGAGGAAGATGTGCTGGGCACCGCCTTGGCCAGTTCCGGGTCCGAGGGTGGCTGCAGGGCAGCCTCCATCAGGAGGAATCTAAGTCTTTGAGAGTTCTCGGGAGGAAGCCCCTGCAGATAGAGCACCAGTCCTTTTGGTGGCTCTCTCCAAGGCACCTCAAACAAGCAGAGTGCGGGTCACTCTTGGGCATGAATTTCCCGCAGTCCTTGCAGAGTTTAAACCCGGGGGACCCGGCCATGCCCCGACGGGTGAGAAAAAGTGGGGGGGAACCCCCCAACTACCAAGAACTATATACAAATGACCTAAGTAAACTAATTATATACTAACTATTGTGACAAAGTTCCTCCCCTACCTTGGTGGGTCCTGTGCTTATTGGCAGATTTGCTCATCTCAGTGATCCTCTCCACAGTCTGGATCAACTCCTCCTGTGTCTGATCAGGAGTTGGGAGGTCTGGGGGGAACCTGGGCCCGCCCTCTACTCCGGTTTCCAGCCCAGGGCCCTGTGGATTGCAGCTGTCTATAGGTGCCTCTTGTAACAGCTGCAATGACAGCTACAACTCCTGGGCTACTTCCCCATGGCCTCCTCCAAACACCTTCTTTATCTCACCACAGCCCTTCTCTGGTGTCTGATAACACTTGACTCCTTACTCCCAGCAGCACAGCCTCTCACTCTCAGCTTCTGGCCTCTCTGCCACTCTCATACACACTTCTCCCTCTGGCTCCTCTCGCTCTGCAACTGGAATGAGCTCCTTTTAAACTCAGGTGCCCTGATTAGCCTGCCTTGATTGGCTGCAGGTGTCTAATCAGCCGTCAGCCTTAATTGGTTCTAGCAGGTTCCTGATTACTCTAGTGCAGCCCCTGCTCTGGTCACTCAGGGAACAGAAAACTACTCATCCAGTGACCAGTATATTTGCCCTCTACCAGACTCCTGTACCCCATTGGTCTGGGTCTGTCACACTATATACACGGACTATACTTGAGGATAGGACACTGCTAACTTGCTATGCGCAAGAGAAGTTCCAGCTAGTCGTCACCAGGGGTAGGAAGGAACTGAGGGGGTGAAGGGTAGGCGGGCCCCTTTATGGGGTGCTGTAGTGGCACCACTCCAGGGGGCGCCAGGGCCGACCCTACGGATGTTGCTAGGGGAAAATCTTCCGACTGGCGTGCATGCGGCGTGCACACACCTGTTTGGAATGGACATGAACAACCACTCAAAGAAGAATTTACTTTTTTAAATCCATCCACAAATGGAAAAATATGCATTTGAGTCCAACACAGTAGCTACCATTATCTAAATATTAAAAACATTAAGATGAAGAGCCTTGAATATTTTTACTTTGTTTTTCTTACCTCTTTTTGGTACTGGCTACATTTTGACTTACTGATATGGAGCCTCAGTTACATGGCAATCCTTCAGCCCTTACCTGATCCTTACTCAAATGAACAGCCTTGTTGAAGTCAAGAGGTCTACTCATGTAAGAATTATTCATATGAGTAAGAGCTAGTAGAATCAGGCTCCTAATTATATAAGCAGGA
The DNA here is from genome assembly GCF_003597395.2 of Chelonoidis abingdonii. Lineage (NCBI taxonomy): Eukaryota > Metazoa > Chordata > Testudines > Testudinidae > Chelonoidis > Chelonoidis abingdonii. The sequence goes on from NC_133772.1 coordinate 94,813,520, forward strand.
AATTCTTTTAATTGTCATTAATTACCCAAAAAGAGTCAGCTATCCAGGCATTGTTATTAACATATGAAACAGAACTATGACCAACATCAGAAATTTAGCGTCAAGAGCTCTGCTATTTTAATTACTGTAATACTATCATTACTTGTAGTTTATACACTTGGATTTACTATCAAACTCTACACACTGTTTCAATTACACATATGTATTAACAGAAACTATCAAGATTTTGAAGTTTTTCAGCTAGTCCTTGAACCCATACTTTTCCCTCTGTTCTCTAGTTAGCTCATTACTTTATCCAAGTATACATTTATCCAATTATACCAATACGTTAAATAAGAGGTTTTAGTTTATAAAAGTTTTAAATTATTAGCTAATATTTTTCTTTTATACCACACTCACATTTCTGGAGGTTTGAATTATTATTTAAAAAAATTGTCAAGTGTAAAATCCTGGCCCCAACTACTACTGAAGTTGGGAGTTTTGCCATTGACTTCAATAGGGCTAGGATTTCCCCCCAGGTATATGTACTTGTATTGCAAGAAAAACACTGGCTAATGCTTTTACTTTTGCTGGAAAGACTAATAATGGTAAGGAGAAAGCAGAGAAAATTTATACATTTATGTTTCAAGGGTGGGAGAATTCTTATAATCAGTTTAACCCTCAGTATAGCCATAACAAAAACTATTTCATGCATTATAAACTAGCAGATATATAAATACAGATCTAGACCCTCTCTCTCTCTCTCTGAGTAGGCCTTGTCCTGATATTCTTAATTAGTTTTTACTCAGCCTTTATTAGTCTAACTGGGTGAACTGTAAGAAAGAATTATCCATGAACATAATGGCAGTTGTGGGCATCTTACTATTCTCTTCCCTCCTCAGTTATAGTTGCTTATGAGGATACAGAAATAAATCTTTACATTACGGTCATTATGTGTGTTAACAAATTAATGATCTACAGAGTGAGTACTGCATTATCTCATTCAGTTCCTCTGAGATTGTATCAACCCTAAAAGACAGTCTCAGCGGAAGAACAGTAAGGACACCACTGGAAATTAACTGTGTCAGTGACAGTGTTCATATTCTCAACAACATATTGTTCTTAAAAACAACTGAAAACAACGTTAAGGGTCCGATTTCAACATAGATATTTAGAAATACTGAGTTAAATCAGCACATTCTAAACTTAGAGTCTCTCCCTATGTTCTACTCCATATGTTGGGCCTGATTCTCAACTGCTTTGAAGTTGTGTACCACAGGTGTAATTTGCTACCAAATCATAACTCTCCACTCACACCAGTCGTAATTTTTACATCTATTTTACACTCATTTTGTACTCATATTTGACCAGGTTAGGTATAAGACAGTGGAAAATGAGGCTCTTAATGTGTGGCAGTACATAATGTGTCAGAAAGATGACTACTAGATATGGGTATTATGACTTCTGTGCACAAAGAACTATATACAATAGTTTAAATTACTTTTATTTTAGATTAAGTATCACTTTTTGGTCTTTTGGCGAAGATCATGTGTATTCAGATTAAGCAAAATAACAAAAAACAGAATAAAAAAGCAGCATCTCCATGGGAAATATAATGTCTCTTCTAAAATAGTCCAAACTGAAAATAAATGGATGCCTGTTTCTGTAGAGAAGAGAGTTCTTATAAATGTAAAGGTTCAGAGACTGATCTTTTGAGAGAATCAAAGGAATTGGATTCATAGTATTCATAACAGGAAGTACCAGAAAACTCATGACAATGTTTCTCATCATAATATTTCCAGGCCAAAACTGAAAACCTAAGAAATTTGGATAGTTTGAATAAGAAGATGAATGGTGATGGTGGTTGGTGACCAGATTATGAAACTGAAAAACTGAGGCATCTAATATGACTGACACACAAAGGATGCGTTGGTGAAGTTCAATAAGATTTGCCCAGGGGAATTTGGCAGCTAAGTAAAGAAAGGCTGACCAATCCTCTGTTTCATAACCTCAGGCAATCCTCATTGTTCCTTCTTCTTCACCAGTGTAGACTTGACTTTCTGTGCAGTGAATTTGACTCTTATGCAGAGTAGTTCTAGCACCTGCATAAGGAGTTAAAGTAATTCTGGGAACCTGAGAAAAAAACATGAGCCTTTCTCTAGTTATTCATAGAAAACAGATTTCTTACCCGTCCCCTGTCCTGAGCTAACAGTGTCCTTAAAGGAAAAATGATAAATTATGTTCTCAGATATGAGAGCAGAGTTCCCAAGCATCTGAAGGTGGTCTGGCCCAGCCTGTTACATTTTTCATATTCTTTACGTTCCTAATCCCTTCATATTCTATTATATGAATTTTCAGTATTGTTGGTGCCATCTGAGAGCTTTCTAAATGAAACAATTCAGCATATTCATACTAACTGCAATTTATTTTTAACATTCTTGCACTGAAATTTCTGGCTTTTTTGTTACCTTATGAGCTCTTTATACTGTATTTCTTTGGTGCTTTTTCCTCCCCTAATGCTAGTACTGAACATTTTTGATCAAACATATATACTGTATGTTTATATATCTGTAATTGCATTATTATTGTTTGCTGATATTAGTGAGCATTGTGAGAGGGCTTATTTATTACTTTTTCTTTTTATGCAATACTAACTAAAAAGTTATATTTTGTAACACTGATCCTCAACCAATGTTCCTTGTTCTCACTAACAAAATACTTACTGTATCCAGAGAGGCAGATGCTCTTAAGTCTTGTAAAAATCCAATCTCCAGTAGGTTGAGGAGGAAGCTTTGGTCCTTAATACCATAGACACGGTCCAAAAACAGCACCATTGGTGCTTTATGGTCAGGACAGAAACTTGCAGACATGTCTGGCTCAGTGACTGTACCATCTAACAAAAATTAAATATTTAATTTCTATTTCACACAAAAAATGCAGCTCAACTCAAAATCTCCTAACAACTTTCCATTTTCAAATCTTCTAAAAAATTCTAATGTATAATAGAAGACAATAAAATTATAGGATCAAATTCATCAGTGAACTAGGCAGCTGCAAATCCAGTAAGTTCAATGGCGTAGCATGCATACTTGTGTCCACAATAAAATTGCCTTGTCTTTTGTTCTAAGCAATCAACATGTATAAAGTAATTTTCTTAATGTAACAATAAAGAACTATTATGGAGAAAGAGACAGTTAGACACTGCAGAAAGATTGGTTAGAAACTGTAAAAGGCAATCAGAATGTATTTGTAGAGTCATAGCCCCAGTGCAAAACATATAACGGCATTCTTGCTCAGTTTTTATAGCCCCCTTTTACCTTCTGTGATGGGAGGGCACGGCAGTCCTAGCCACTGTATAGATGAACCTGATTGGGGATTATTTGGCATTGATTAAGGAAAGGATGATGACCCGCACTGTACAATTTGTTGATAGGTACTCCCAGATATTTTCTGTGAATTAACTAAATAATTGCTTCTTGTCTTTCTTCTGGCATGGCCAGACAATGTAGCCAAAGGCTCCCCTAGTGCACGTGGGCACAACTCCATTGATTAGGTGGAGATGCACTCACACTAGCGTTTAATTTAGCCCAAAGTCCATAGAAATTATAGCAACAAAAAACTTCTGTATATCTATTTAAACACTTTTGAAAAGTCTGCACAATGATAAACTGAAAGTTACCTTTGTTAACTGTTGATAGCTTTAGTGGTATACTTATAATCCCAACCAAGTCTTCTGTTGGCACAAGAGAACGAAGAATTGACCTGATTCGAATAGCTTCTCCTTTCCCAGTTTGGATAAGCTGTTGAAACATGATCATACATATAAAATAAGATATTTAATTAATTGAAAAACACTGACAAAACCTTTGATTGAAATATTAATACTGAGGGTTTTGTTTGTTTTGTAAATCACTGTTGACCCCTCCCCCTCCTGCGCGCACGCACGCACATACACAGAGTATATAAAAGAGAGGTTCCAGTTTTTAATCATTCCTCCCTTCTTGCCTGTCCCAATTTAAATGGGATGCAACAGATTTCTGAAAACACACTTAGGCAATGACTACACTGAAATCACAGGGTTCAGCTAGACATACCAAAGCTAGCTTTTATCTCACTAGCTTGGGTACCAAAGCAACAAATCCAGACTTTTAATAATTTTTGTTGCTCTTCTCTTTCTCCAGTTTGTCCACATCCTTCATGAAATGTGGTACCCAGAACTGGACACAATACTCCAGTTGAAGCCTAATCAGTGCAGAGTAGAGTGTAAGAATTACTTTTCATATCTTGCTTACAACATGCCTGCTTATATATCCCGGAATGATGTCTGGTTTTTTTGCAACAGTGTTACACTGTTGATTCATATTTTGCTTGTGATCAACTATGACCCTCCAGAACCCTTTCCACAGTACTCCTTCCTAGGTAGTCATTTCCCATTTTGTGTATGTGCAGCCGATTAGGTGCATAATTACTATAAACTTACAATGGGAATTGGGTGCCCACTTGCCCTATGTGCCTGTGAAAATCTTCCCCAGAACATTTATTCGTGTGAACTTATTTTGTGTTTAGGTTAGATATTTAGACTATTCAAAACATCCAAACTGATTTTCCTCAAACTTTTCAAAACAGTTATCTTTGGCCTAAGATTACACAGGGGAAGTTATATGTTCTAAGAAATGGTTGAGAAACTTATGAGCAAACGAAAAAGGCGGCTAAAATTAAAAAAATAAATCTGAATTTATTTGTGGCATTTGCTATGGCAAAACTTACAATGTAATATACATTCATTTACAAATTACCATCTTTTTCCCACCATAGAGATGCTTCCTATCTAGCATCAATATCAGTAAAGTTTTGCAAATTATTCACCGCTGTGTGATGAATTAAATGCAGACAAGCTAATCTTTATGTGAGTTGTCACATAATCATTGGTTTGCATTAGCAGCTCCTGCAAGGTATGTTACAGGACAATAAAACTAATGTGGTAAAACCAATTAGCAAGTGGGCAGTTCAGTTGTCAGTAGCTTGCAAAGTTTGTTTTTATCAAAGAATAATTAACTCTATTCCTTAAGTGTAGAAGTTACAAGTTTTTAAATTTCTCCTACATTCTACTTCTATCCTGAAGACTCACATTTTATTTTCAACTCTGTACAGTTTCATTTAATCAAATCTTTAGAGATCAAGAAGAACGTTCAGAGCATCTGTGATTTCTTTTCTACCCTACTTATAAAGCATCAGCGTCACCAACTAACTTACCATATTTGGAGAGGCAGTGCTGCCTAGTGGATAGGGCACTGCACTGTAAAACCTGTAAAGTGAAATCCTAACGTTCCTGAAGTCAATGGCAAAACTCCCATTGACTTCAGTGGAACCTGGATTTTGGCCCTGGGTTCTACTTCACAACTCTCATACTGACATGCTGGCTGAACTCGGATGAATCACTTCACCTTTGTATTTCTCTATGTCCCCTTCCACCATTTGTCTCTTACCTAATTAGATATTTCAGGACAGAAATTACCTTTCAGCTCTGTGCCCCCCTTCCGGATTTCTACACACTATTGTCATACAGATATAATAATAAAGGTCCTTGGGTTCCAGACTACTTACTCAATACATGACCCTAGGCAAGTCAAGTAATTTAATTGCATCATAACTAATCCAGCTATAAAACACTGTATAAAACCATGTCCTTCAAAAAACAAACCGCTTATACTTCATCTGAGCTAAGCTGCCTAGATGAGCAGTTTTACACTTATACTCATAATACAAGTTAAGGAAAATACTGTGATTCCTTTATTAGTCCAACACATATGTTAATATCCAAAATCTGGGCTGAAGTACTAACAGTTTTAGCAATAAGTATAGTTTTTTATATAATGTGTATTCAGTATAATGTCACTTGAATGGATATAGATATTTGCAGCTTGTATATTTTACCCAACTCCTTTTACTTTTATTTCTGAGCAAGGGAGCAAAGCCACTTACATGCATTTCTGGTGCACAGCGTCCAAGCAAGTCTATCAGAGCTGAATAAAATGACATAATTGCATTGCCCATGTGCACAATCTCATCTTCCTCCTCTTCTTCAACACTGCTGAAAAGGAACCCAAAAACATGTGAATATTTTGGCTGATATTGGATAGCCTAAAATAACGTTGGATTCTTCATTATAAGGTGACTGTGTAAAACTTTAGACTAAAGCTCCTGCTGACTGAAAGCAGTGTTTATTGACCTATTTCTTGTGTCTGGTCACATATTCATTTCTTCTACACTAAGAAATACATTTATTATTCACTTTTTCTTCAGGTTTTATTGTAGTCTCATTTTATAAGTTAGCCCAGAATAGGTAGGAAAAGTCTTTCATGTTTTCTGTTTAAAAATATTTTTCATTAACTCTGTAGCACGTTCCCTGTGTACATTTTATATGAAAAGTCCAATTATAAATTATGTACCGTTCCACATCCGAAAGTTCACACTAATACTTCTGTATCTAAAACATGTATCGGGTTCTCAAGTTTGCTGGGGAAGGAGGAGGGGTTGTGGAATGTACATGAGCAACGCATCTCAAGAACAAGTTATGGAAAAGGTAATTGTCTTTTCTTCGAGTGCTTGTTCATGTCCATTCCACAATAAGTGACTCCCAAGCACTTAATGTGGAATGGACATGAACAAGTGGGTAGGGGTCCACAGACACGTAGACTGCAACACAGCTTTGCCGAGCACAGCTTTGCCGAACACAGCGTCGTCTCTGGCCTGCTGAGTGATGGCATAATGAGCCATGAATGGGTGGACAGAGGACCACGTCATGGGTCTACAGATGTCCTGGATAGGGATGTACACCAGGAAGGCAGCTGAAGATGCCTAGGCCCTTGTTGAGTGGGCTCTGACAATTGGCAGTGGCAGAACCCCCGCTAGGTCATAACAGATCCTTATGCACAAGGTGATCCAATTGGAAATGCTCTGCGAGGACACCAGAAGGCCCTCCATCCTATCCGCTGTAGTGATGAAGAGCTGAGTTGATTTATGGAAAGGCTTGGTATGTTCTAATTAAAAAGCCAAGGCCCTTCAGGTGTTCAGGGCGTGAAGACACCTCTCTTCACTGGACTTGCGTGGTTTTGAACAGAACACTAGGAGGAAGATGCCCTGGTTCATATGGAAGGTGGACCGCACCTTTGGCAGGAAGGCCGACTAGGGGCACAGCTGAACCTTGTCTTTGTAGAAGACCGCGTATGGTGGTTCTGAGGTCAAGGCTCTAATCTCAGAGACCCGTCTTGCTGATGTCATCGCCACCAGGAAAGCGACCTTCCATGACACATGAGAAAGGGAGCAGGAGTCCAGCGGCTCAAAGGGGAGGCCTGTGAGCCTAGAGTGGAACAAGTTAAGATCTCACTGTGGGACAGGAGTCCGCACCTGCAGGAAGAGTCTCTCAAGACCTCTCAAGAATCTGACCGTCATGTCATGGGAGAACACTACTGTCCTTGGACTGGCGGGTGAAAAGTGGAGATGGCTGCGAGATGCACTCTAATGGAAGAGTGTGCCAGGCCCTGGTTCCTCAAATGAAGCAGATAATCTAAGACAGATTGTATGGAAGGAGACCCAGGAAGAAGAGATACCATGCTCGGACGTCCAGCAGGAAAACCTTGTCCACTTGGTCACGTAAGTGAGTCTGATTGAGGGATTCCTATATCCCAGGTGGACCTGTTAGACCTCCTCGGAACAGATCCACTCCTCCAGGTTCAGCCACGCAGTATCCACGCCAAGAGTTGGAGGGTTGTGAGGTTGGAATGTAAGAGCCGACCATGGTTCTGTGACAGCAGGTCCAATCAGTTGGGCAGAGGCCAGGGATGGGGTCGCTATCAGGTTCATGTGTGTGCAGAACCAGTGCTGGCACACAGATGCCTCAACCACAAGGGAATTGGGGTCTGGGTGGGAGTATAAGTACTCATGCCCTTTGGGTGGCACAAAGTACTTGCTTTCAATCCTTTTAGAGATAGGGGCCAGGGAAGAGGGAGTCTGCCACAGGGCATCAGTGACTTTGGAAGGCGTAGAGCCATCCTGGCAAGAGCCGAGGACATCAAACAGAGAGTCTGAGGGCTCTTTCAGTTCCTCTGTCTGAAGTCCCATGTTGGAAGTGACCCTCTTCAAAAGTTTCTGGTGCGCCGTGGCATCATCCTGAGGAACTGGGTGTGAGGGCCCCACGATAGCCTCATGCTGGTGCCATGGGAACAAACAGGGAGGGATTCGCTCTTCTCCCCTGTGTCAAGAGACCATTCGACTCTGGGACTTCTGCATAGCCCACTCAATAGACCTGGTAGCGTCCTTTCTCCCAGGGGTTCGGAACACTCTGGTGGATCAGCTGAGCAGATCCTTCCTCTGTCACGAATGGTCGACAAGACTAGACGTTATTCATTTGATCTTCCAGAGGTGGGGGTTTCCCCTCATAGACCTGTTCGCCTCTCTCACGAACAGGAAATGCCAACCATTCTGCTCCTTCCAGGGTCTTTCACCGGGATCGATCACGGACGCATTCCTCATGTCGTGGAGGCACCACCTGCTCTATGCCTTCCCACCGTTCCCTCTGGTTCACAAGGTCCTAATAAAACTCCGCAGGGACAGAGCACATCTAATCCTGATTGCGCCAGCACAGCCCAGACAGCACTGGTACAGCACCCTGCTCGACCTGTCCACGGCCAGCCCAGTTACCCTGCCACTCCTTCCAGACCTCATAACGCAGAACCACAGCAGTCTTCACCACCCAGACCTGCAGGCCCTTCACCTCACGGCATGGCTCCTGCATGGCTGAACACATCGGAGTTACGATGTTCCGCTCCGGTACAGCATATTCTCCTTAGTAGCAGAAAGCCTTCCACTCAGTCCACGTACCTGGCCAAGTGGAAACGTTTCTCCTGCTGGTGTACAACACAGAATGTTACTCCTTCTGAGGTTTCGATTCCCGTTGTTCTGGACTATCTCTGGTCTCTTAAGCAACAGGGCCTGGCGATATCTTCTCTGAGCGTGCACTTGGCGGCTATCTCCACATTCCATCCTGGGGAAAGTGGCCACTCCGTGTTTTCCCACCCCTTAGTTACTAGATTTCTTAAGGGCCTGGAGCGCCTCTATCCTCCAGTACGCCACCCTGCCCCCACCTGGGACCTCAACTTAGTTCTAAGTAGACTTATGCATCCGCCATTTGAGCCATTGGCAACCTGCTCGCTCCGGTACCTGTCGTGGAAGACAGTCTTCCTAGTGGCCATTACATCAGCCAGAAGGGTCTCCGAACTTCAAGCGCTTACGGTGGACCCACCGTATACAGTCTTTCACAAGGACAAAGTACAGTTGCGACCTCATCCGGCGTTCCTCCCTAAGGTAGTGTCGGCCTTCCATACCAACCAGGACATCTTCCTCCCGGTCTTCTTTCCGAAGCCTCACTCTTCTTGACGGGAGCAACAGTTACACTCCTTAGATGTCCGTAGGGCGCTCGCTTTTTATATCGAGTGGACAAAGCCCTTCCGGAAATCACCCCAGCTGTTCGTGGCAGTCGCTGAACGGATGAAAGGTCTACCAGTCTCCTCCCAGAGGATCTCCTCTTGGGTAACGGCGTGTATATGCACATGCTATGACCTGGCTCATGTCCCTTCGGGGCCATCTCACTGGATTTCTACCAGAGCTTCAGGGCTTCATCAGCCGCCTTTCCTGGCGCCCAAAGTGCCTATTCAGGAGATATGCCGCGCCAGCGACCTGGTCATCGTCCCAACCTTTGCTTCGCACTATGCTTCTGGGTCCAACCAGTCTAGAAGGATGATTGATGCAGCCTTTTGGCGCAAGCGGTTTCTGGCCGCTGCCACATTGTCTCCGACCCCATCCCGCCTAGATTAAGGCTTGGGAATCACCTGACTGGAATGGATATGAGCAATCACTCGAAGAAGAAAAGACGGTTACTCACCTTTGTAACTGTTGTTCTTCGAGATGTGTTGCTCATATCCATTCCAAACCCACCCTCCTTCCCCACTGTCGGAGTAGCCGGCAAGAAGGAACTGAAGGGTGGCCGGGTCGGCTGGGGTATATATCCGGTGCCATAGCGGTGCCACTCCAGGGTGAGTCTCCTGTTGGCATCGGCCTGTGACAGGTTTGAAACCCGGTGAGCCGGGCATGAGCTCCAGCACCAGGTGCGGGGAAGGGGCTACTCCCCGAATCCCGCTAACTAGTAATAACTAACTATACTATTAATTTAAGAACTTACAACTAAATCTATCTATCTATCTATATATTTCTACAATAACAACAACTATGTATACGACAACAACAAGAAAACTACGAGTAGCTAGGGAAGGTGGAGGTCAGCTAAGCCGCACTCCACTGTTCCAACGACCGACACAGGTGGTAAGAAGGAACTGAAGGGTGGCCGGGTTGGCTGGAGTATATATCCGGTGCCATAGCGGCACCACTCCAGGGGGCACCCAGCTGACCCGCCAAGTGTTGCTAGGGTAAAAAGTCTTCCAATGAACTTGCACATGGCGCGTGCACACCTAACTGGAATGGATATGAGCAATCACTCGAAGAAGAACCTTAACGTCCATTGGTGGTCCAGCCTAGGTCCTCCTGGACCTGTGGGGTCTTACCCCCTCCCAAAGCCTTGAGCACCGGAGAGGGATGGGATACTGAGGCTGCTGACTCTCTGAGGCTCCCAACACCGACTGGGTAGCCTGGGGAGGTTGGGTGAACCCCCAAGGGTTCCACGGGTACCGTGGACCCTGGCCACTGCACTTGGGGCCATGGGACAGGTTTTGGCGCTGATTATGTGAGCGGCACTGTTGTTATCGAGGCTTGTCCCACAGTCAGGGAATCTTGCTCCATGATGGAGCTATAAGCAGAGCGGTCGGTAGCAGGCAACCAGGATTGGATGGAGTGGTGACTCTTGTCTGACCGGTGCTGGTCGCTGCGTCTTGAAGCCAACCTGTCTGAGCGAAACAGGCATCTTGGTTGGGATCTCTGGGTCGGATGGCATTCGGTGGATTTGCATCGGACACCCAGCAATCCATGCCTTATGCTACTCGACCGGTACCAGGATCCCAAATGGGACTGGAAGCAACTACGAGTCAGTTGCTGGGAAGATCCTCCTGAGTAGAGTGACCTCTTTGTTGGAGATGGGCAATGACAGCTCGGTGATCAGCAGACTCTGATCCCCGATCAGTCTTGTGATCTGTACTGGGCCCTTGGAGATGGTTGCGGCTGGTCCCAGAGTTCTTGCCAGGTGGCATGTGCTCTGAAGATCTGCACCAATCTACCGGAAAGGTATGCCTCAAATCCCTCGATGGGTGCCCCTGGTGTGGGGACTGAAGAGGGCTCCTCTGAGTCTGCCTCTCTAGTCCTGAGGCGTGACAGCTTCAGGCAGGCGAACACTGGCAGGACATCCCTCTCGATGGGGACAATACCGCTGAGGCAGGAACACATGCATTGAACCCAACGTGGGTTTTCCCCGAGACTGGGGTACTGTGGGAGCCGGTGTGGGTGGCACTGGGAGCGTCAGGATCTCCTGAGCTGCTCGAAGGGCTTCGGGCATTGACGGCACCTGAAGCTGGCCAGGGCCAGCACCGCTATCTGCAGTCTTAGGCGAAGTATGGGATGGGTTGAACCACTTGACTTGAGCTGGGGTCTGACTTCCCGAAAGGGGTGTTGAGCTGCCCGGCCCGGGTCTTGGCTCGCCCACAGCCCTCTCCTTTCCCTTACGGGAAGTAAGAGATCTTCCCTTCACAGTCTTTTTCGTCTTCTTGACTGGAGCCATGGAGGGAGATCGGTACTGGCTTGTGGACGGCACTGGTGGAGCACTGTGTATGGAGGCCACAGTGTTCGGTGCAGAGCTGGACTGCTGCTCTGGTGCTGAAATGAGTGCTGACTCCATTAAGTGCAACTTTAGATGGATATTGTGCTCCTTCTTCATCCTAGATTTGAAGGACTTGCAGATCCCACACTTGTCGCTTATGTGCCCTTCACCAAAGCACCTTCGGCAGCTGGTATGTGGATCACTGATGGGCACAGGCCATCCCCTGGCTGAGTCCTGTTCAGGACTATGAGAACTTCAAGAACTACTGCTAAGGGTAACTAACTGTAACAACTATCTACTACTATACTACAAGTTCTACAGAGTTCGAACGAACAGAGAATGAGACAATGCTAGCCAAAGTAGCAGATGTTCCAGCATCATCACTGGTGGCAAGAAGGAACTGAGGGTGGGGAGAGCCAGCAGCACCCCTTATACTGTGCCATGCAGGCACCACTCCAGAAGGTGCCAGAGCTGGTCCCCTATGGATACTGCTGAGACAAATATGCATACCTAATGTGGAATGGACATGAGCAAGTACTCAAAGAATAATAATTGTTTACTCTTCAATTATGTTATTAGGATGCTGTCTACCATCAATCAAAGAGGAGTTATGAACTTCTAATTGATTTGTAAAGTCAAAAAACTAGTGCACTTCATGTAAATGTGAGTGTGGTGACAGATAGGAGTTTGCTGACAGGAGGATTCTGTGACAATGACCAATTCAAAAATGTACTCTACAGTGTGGTTTAGAAAAATACGTCCATTGCTTTAGACAAATGGAAAGAAACTTCAAGATGTTTCTTGCACTGAGATTTTCAAAGCAGATTAGAGGATTTAGACAAGTATCTTTCAATTTGTTGAACTGCTTTGAAAACCTCAGCCTTAATCTTTTCTTTCAGAATTCCAGAAGCAAAAACATTTCTTCTGTGTAAAGTATTCAATAATGCACAGATTTTATTAAATCTCTGGGGCGGGGGTAAAAAGGGGCCAGCTTGGGTCACCTCTCCCCCCGACCCAAGAACTTTGCAGAGGAGACATCACCTGCACCACCCTTGGGCACTGAGACCTTTCTTTCCTCCTGCCATGTGGCCTCAGGGGAAAAACCTTCTGAGCTCAGTGCTCCTTGGCTCTGTGTGTGTGTACTCCAACTCTCTTGTTCCTCATAACCCTCACAATCTCTTCAGCTCAATTTCACACCACATCTGCTCCTCTCCCCTACTCTTCCCTACCCTGTCCCCTATAGCTCCTTTCCCTTCCATGTTCTCTCTCCCTTCACCTTTCCTTCCATTTGCTGATCCCCTCCTAACTAAACCCACCATAAAAAGCAATCATAGAACTAACATGAAGCTTGCTGTTATCACACTGTTCATTCTCCTTGTGTGTTATCCTACCCTGTCCCCGCTCAGTCTGGCTTATCAGTTTACACTGTGAACTCTTTGAGGTAGGGACTGCCTGCCGCTCTGTGTCTGTACAGTGCCTAGCACAATGGGGCAAACATGGTTAGTCACTAGGTACCACTGTAGTATACAAGATTAATAATTCAGCTAATGAAACATCAGCGTTAGCCAAAAGAGCATATACATTTACTTACACTTCTCTTATATAGCACTGAGATGGAAGGTCAAGAGCTGGGTTCTCTGAGATCTTAATAGCTCCTTGCATAGCTGCCAGCAAACCATTTCCTCCTTCTCCTCTAAGAGCTGGCCCAAAGCATTCTGGGCGTCGAATAAGGAGCTTGACAACAACACTAGCATTTTCCTCAACACTTTCACCTGAAGACCAACAGGACATGTTAGCCTCTTATATAAAAGCCAATACACTTCTTCTCAAAGGAAACCACTAATCTATAAGCAGTTTGGATTTTTCCCTAACTTTTACAGAACATAAAATAATAGAGAGAGAGAGAAACAAACTTTCTGAAAAGAGAAAAATGCTAAATTTACAGCACTAGCAATAAATCTTCTACTTAATCAAAAATCAGTTATTATACACAGAATGACACTGTAAACTCCCCCAAACTGTCTTGGCCAAAGTTCAACAACCCTAACTTAGAAGATTGACTTCTAGGGTTGCCAGGGGAATACATTTCCAGAACTACTTCTGTCTTTGCCCTCTCTTCTGAGACTGCGAAGAAAGGCAGCAATTCTGGTAGCAGCTTCTGAAGTATCCATGCAGGAAAATGATTGAGAACTCATTTCACATAAATAATTAAACCGTCACTAGAAGGTAACAAAAATGGTTACTAACCTTCTGTAATTGCTGTTCTTTGAGATGCGTTGCACATGTCCATTCCACTCTTGGCATGTGTGTGGCCTTTGCAGTCATTGGAAACTTTTCCTTCAGTGGTTCTGCCAGGATGGTTGAAACGCCCTCTGCTATTGTGTGCTAATGCATTCAAGTATGAAGGGCCCAGCCATCCCAGAGTTTACTTAGTTCTTTTTTGCTGGACAACCCACTCCACAGAAGTAGATGGGTGGGTCGTGGATTGAACATGTGTAACACCTCTCGAACAACAACAGTTATGGAAGTTTAGTAACTATTTTTTCTTGAGGAATTGCACATTAGCATTCTACACTTGGTGACTCAGCAGCTATAAAGCAGGTGGTGGGATCGGAGTCGATGTACACACAGATTGGAGTACAACTCACTCAAATTTAACATAGTTTCTGGAGTACTGAGTGATGGCATAATGGGATGCAGAGCTGTGGACTGAAGATCAGGTAGCCTCTCTACAAATTTCCTGGATAGGGGCATGCATAAGAAATGCCATCAAAGCCACATGAGATCTTATTGAATGAGCAGTTACTCTGCTTGATAGAGAATGCCGGTCAGGACATAACATACATGAACACAAGAGGTTATCCATGATGAAATTCTTCGTGAAGAGATTGTGAGATCTTTTATCCCATCTGAGATGACCACAAATAGTTGGGCTGACAAATGGTACTGTTTAGTTCTATTTAGAACACCAAAGCCCTTCTAACATCTAGGGTGTGCAGGCATTACTTATATCTCTATTGTAGGAAAATAAATCAAGTGGTTAATATGAAAGTTAGATATCCCTTTAGAGAGAAATCTTGGATGAGGGCATAGATGTACTTTATCCTTCAAGAAAACTACATAAGGAGGTTCAGGCGTCAGAGCATACAGCTCAACAACCATATAGGCCATAGTGATGGCTACCAAAAAAGGACACTTACATTGACAGGTGTAACTAAGAAGCATATTGCTAAAGGCTTAAATGAGGCCTATAAGCTTAAACAAAACTAAGTTCAAGTCCCAGAGAGGAACAGGTTCCTTCATCTGTGGGTACAACCTTTCTAGGCCTTTCAAAAGTCTGATTGACTTAGCATTAGAAAATATAGAACGGCTGTCCATGTGAGGCTGGAAAGCTGATATTGTTGCCAAGTGGACCTTGATAGAACTAATCACCAAACCTTGATATTTAGGAACAATAAATAGTCCAGAACATGCTGGATTGAGTACTGCATTGGCAAAACTTCAAATTGATGAGACCAGGAGGAAAATTGCTTATATTTTGAAATAAAAGTAGCCCCGGTGGAGGGCTTTCCGCTATTTAACAAGACATCTCAAACAAGACTCCTCTCTAGGATTTAACCACGGAGCTTCCAGGCTACCAAATGAAGTGCCTGCAGGTTTGGATGGAACAGCCAACCATAACACTGTGAAATGATGTCTGGGGCCTTAGGAAGTGATATCAGAGCCTATCTGATAGATCCATGAGAATGGAGAACCAGTGCTGCCAGGGCAATGCTGCGGCTATTAGTATAACTTAGGCATGGTTCCACTTGATCTTTAGCAACTCTCTGTGTAGGAGTGGAATTGGAGGTAAAGCATAGCGGAGTTGTTCAGCCAGGATAGTAGGAAAGTGTCTGTGATGGAACCTGGACTGCAACCTTGTACAGAACAAAACTGATGGCATTTCCTGTTAGTTTTGTTTGTGAATAGATCTATCTGGGGATTCCCTCACTGCTAGAAAATGCACATGACCTGATGGAAAATGCACCTGGCTACATCCTGGCAAAAAGACCACTTGTGGTGATTTGTAAACAATCTGCCTAGATGGTCAGCATGCTCACTCTGCACCCATGAAAGGTAAGAGGGGTCAAGATTGATTTAATTGGCAGAGCAAAAGTTCCAGAGGTGAATGGCCTCTTGACAAAGTGGGGAAGAGCAGGCTTCTCCCTGCCTGTTGAGGTAAAACATTGTTGCTGTGTTGCCTGTGAAAACAAACAGGCTTTTTCCCCTGGACATGAGATAGTAAAAACTGGCATCCTAGCAGATAATCCTTAGTTCCCTGACATTGATTTGTAGAGACATGTCTTGTGAAGACCATAAACTCTGAGTTTGGAGAGGACCCAGATGAGCACAGATGCATCTGTCACCAATGTCAACAAAGGCTGAGGGTGGACACAGTGAACACCTTCACACACTGAGCCAGTGAGCTCTATAATCATCAGAAGGGGATGAGATGCCTCCTGAGGAAACTGCCTCATCGAGGAGGAGGACAATGAAGCCAGCACAGGTTGAGGTTGTCCCTCCTCCATAAGCTCTCCAGCAGACTTCTCCTGAACCACCACTTCCTGCTCACCACTGGGCCCAGAACCGGACTCAGGGACAGGCAGTGTCTGGTGAGCAGACTCTCTGTGCCTCTCTGAGGAGACAGAGCAGGAATGCCTCATATATGACTTGGAAACTGGGGGGAATCTTCAGATTCCAAAAGAATCATTGGATGGGTGGTGGGCCCCAGTAACTCCTGGCTATTGCAGCTTGAGGAGCTCGAGGCAACCCCAGGTAATAACACCTGGATAGGGAGTTGTATGACTGGCTCTGAGGCTGGGAAACATAGGAATGAATCTCCAGTTCAGAGGACTAATCACTCTCTGCTGACCAAGGTGGGGGTGGGGGGATTATTATTAGCACTCTACACTTCTCCAATTATGCTGGAGAATGGTGTAGAGTCAGTAAAGAGTGTAAAACAACTAACATTGCAAGCTTCTCCTTTTATGGTACCAACAGGGGCATAAAGTCTGAGGCCAAGGAGGTTGGTTCGGTACTGCCACACCTCTGCCTGCCAGTACCAAAAGCATGGTTTCCAGCACCACCAGGGACACAGGTACCGATAGACCCAGAAGACCTCTAACTGCTGCAAATGCCTCAAGCATGGTCGGTACCAAGATGGGCTCAAGTCATTGTGGTCACAAATGTAGAAAGCACCTCTTCAGGCCCCAGACTCAACAGTGCCTGCCTCAGTGTTGGAGTCAATGATTCTGCTTTCAACACTATCTGAGATGAGGAGTACTTGTATTTTGTCTGTATTCTACTCTTATCCTCATGCTTAGAGGATTTGGTTACCAGCAGTTTTCCTTTCTCTGTGGTCTGTCTAGAGGTTTCATGCCTCTTCTTGGGCACTGGAGATGGCAAGTGGTGCCAAATCTCAGGAAGCATAAGAGGCACACTCCTAACCAATCCCAAAGCACTTGATGCCAAGTCAAGACAGATAGCTTCTGATGGAAGTCTCAGGGCTGCTCCAGGAGCAAGAACTTCAGCCTCACTTCTCTGTCTTTAGTCTTTGTCTTAAAGTTCTTGCAAATCTGACAAGGATTCTGAATAGGAGCTTCCCCCAAGCATTTCAAGCAATTTGAATGTGGTTCACTGTCGGGCACTGGCCCAAAACAAAAGACACAGGGCTTGAAGCATGGTGACCAAGGCATCCCTCAGTACCAAGAAAAAGAACCCCCAGATCTGGTGACTGAAAAAGAACACTTACTAAGTACTAAGCAACTATAAAACAAGAGAACTATTCACAAGAGCACTTGCTAAGGCAAACCATGAAATTCCAACAACTATCACAGGTGGTAAGAAGGGACTGAGATGCTCTGGGGCAGATGGGTCCTTTATATTGGAGTTTAGTGGTGTGCGACAGCAGAGGTGCTCAAGGCACCCTGATGGGTACCACTGAAATAAAAATTTCTGACTACTGTGCATAGGGTGCACGTACACCAAGAATGAAATGCATATGTGCAATTACTCAAAGAAGAATTTTCTGTTCATTGCTGACCAGGGCCAATATTCCAACTAGTGACCTGGATCAATCATAAAATTTAAATACTTGGTTACCAGTCCCTGTAAGCATTCACTTAAAGCTTTAGAAAATATACTAAAGGGGACAATGCTGCACTGATATAAGGATAAATACTAATTTAACAGGCTCCCTCACATTCAGATTGTATAAAACTCAGTGCAACCCCACCCCAATTAAAAGATTAATTGTTTTAAATGGCCAGTGTTTTTCATGAAATAAAGTGATATAATTTCAGTGGTCCAACAGAATGGAGATTGTTGCTAAACACTGTATTGTCTGTGTTCTGGCACAATGAATATCTCCTGTGATCTAGCAACTAAATCTTCTCAGAGTGACTAAGGAATATCAAATCCACCAAGGATTGATACATCTGCCCTCTAGACACGGTAATTTAACTGCAGTAAAAAAGTATCTCAGATTATTTTCAATATATGTTTAGGTAGGGATAAATATGTTTTGCTAGCTATATGAAGGCTTTAAATAGAATCCTTCTCAATTTCAATTTTTTGAAGCTTTTTGTTGAAGAATTGCCACTTTGAGGTCTATTATTGAGTGATCAGAGAGACTGAACCAAAAAACTTCAAAAACAGATTCCAACATGAAGCTGCAGAATTGGAATTAATTTACAAACTAGATACCATCAGATTAGGCCTGAATAAAGACTGGGAGTAGTTGGGTCATTACAAAACCTAAACTTAATTTCCCCAACACTAATTTCTCCCTACAGTTACTCACACTTTCTTGTCAACTGCCTATAATGGGCCTCTCTCTTACCATTTCAAAAGTTATTTTTCCTCCCTGGGTATCCTGCTGTTAATTGATTTCTCTTGTTAGACTGACCTAAAACTTGGTAAAGCACCACCATCTTTTCATGTATTTATACCCGTATTTTACTTTATACATCTGATGAAGTCGGTTCTAGCTCACGAAAGCTTATGCCCAAATAAATTTGTTAGTCTCTAAGGTGTCACAAGGACGCCTCGTTTTTTTTTTGTTTTTTTTTGCTGATACAGACTAACACAGCTACCACAGAAACCGTGTACTTTTGAGACATTTATTGAAATTAGCCTTCAGTGTTTCCTTTTTTGTCTTTATGGTTTGTCATATCAAGTGATGAAATAAAAAAAAATCATGACTGTTTTTAAATATCTGAGGGTTAACCTTGAAATCCTTATTTGGGCAAAGCTCCCAGTTATAACAATGGTTATTTTGCCTGAGGAAGGACAGAACAACAACTTCAAGATTGGTCTCCAGGTTTGAATCTGGTACCAGCGTGATCAGCAGACCTTTTAAGCTTTAGTAATGCTCTAAGCCCCAACTTGGTATGGCCACTAAGAACAGATTTTGGACAACTGGCATGTTGAACTACTACTGTGCTTACAACTGCACAAGTCCTTTTTGTTCATTTTAACCTCTTGTGTGTTACATCAAATTTTTCACTAGTCTGATTAGTGATCTAATATTATAATAAACAAGATCAACAAAATTATACCCTGTCAGATTTTCATCAGTCAGTTTCTTCCCTCTGTATAGTAAATGAACATTTAAAATGTGTTAGGAATACTGACATTACATTTAAAAGGTTGAGCCTTTCCCCACTGTCTCCCCCCTGTCAGAGCCTTTCTCCACTTCTGCAGTTTTTCCCTGCTGAGGAGAACGGCTCTAGCAATGGGGAGCTAACAACGTCTTTTCCCACTGCCTGAGTCTTTCCCTCCAGTGAGGAAGGGCTCCATCAGCGAGGAAGTTGTGGGACACTACATTGCTAAAAAACAGCAGTGTAGATGGAAAGCACAGCTTGGGCAAGAAGAGAGCCAAGTAGGGCAGGAGCGGCAAACCTTTTGGCCTGAGGGTCAGCATCAGGTTTCCAAAATTGTATAGAGGGCCGGTTAGCGGAGGTTGTGCCTTCTCAAACAGCCAGGCGTGGCCTGTCCCCCGTCCCCTATCCAACCCCTCCTACTTCTTGCCCCCTGACAGCCCCCCTCGGACTCCTGCCCCATCAACCCCCCCCGTTCCCTGACAGCTGCCCCCCCAGAACTCCTGCCCGATCCAATCCCCCCTGTTCTCTGACAGTCCCCAAAACCCCTGCCCCTGACTGCCTCCACCACCCCATCCAACCCTTCCTCTCATTCCTGACTACCCCCCTGGGGACCCTTTCCCCATACAACCACCCCTTTTCCCTGTCCCCTGAGCGCCCCCAGAACCCCTGCCCGACTTCCCCTCTGCCGCCCCATCCAACCCCACCCTCCTTCCTGGCTGCTGCCCACCCCTGCCCCCATTCAACCCCCGTTACCCGCCTTCTGACCGCCCTGAACCCTATCCACACCCCAACCCCCTGAACTCCCCTGCCCTCTATCCACCACCCCCCTTCCCACGCTGCCTGGAGCACCAGTGGCTGGCAGCGCTACAGCCGCACCGCCTAGAGCACCAGGACAGGCAGCTGCACCACCTAGCTGGAGCCAGCCATGCACCACGCAGCAGAGAGCACTAGGTCAGGGCGGGTTCTGCAGCTGTGCTGCCCCAGGAGCTCACAGCCCCACCGCCCAGAGCATTGTGGCGGGGCATGCTGAGACTGCAAGGTGGAGGGACAGCAGGGGAGGGGCTGGGGGCTAGCCTCCAGGGGCAGGAGCTCAGGGGTGGGGCAGGAGGGTCCCACAGGCTGGATGTGGCCCGCAGTTTGTCCACCTCTGATGTAGGCTGTGTACTTGGGCATGTCTTTACTCACCTAAGCCAGGTCTCTCCCAGTCAATGCTGCTATTTATACCTGTGCTGGAAGAGCTATGTTTATGTACACTACATGCTGCTTAAAGAAGCATGCAGTGTAGACATATTCTCAAGCGCCAACTGCAATCTGTGAACCTCATCAGCAGTTTCAGCCAAGTGTCCAAGAAATGAATGATCATTGAGAAGGAACTACTTTTTCTCTTTTAGAGTTTGTTTCTTCACTTCAGGATTAAGGTACATTGGCAGGCAACAGGAAGAAGAGATGACTATATTCTCCAATACTGTTTATCCAGCATCTTTCACAAACACTAAACTCACACAAAAATACTTCACTGATAGAGAAATGTGTAAAACATAAGGTTTTCTTAAAACATTTAAGAAAACATCTCTTGAGATAATCAAGATGCCAAAGATTTAAACTTACTGTTAACAAAGACAGCAAATCTTAAGAACGATAGGTAACGTTCACCCTCTATCGGATTCCATCCAATGTCAGGATATCCTTTAGCTACCAGCATAGGGCAGCTCTGAAGTCCACAACCAGCCAAGTAGGTGACAACCTGTTAAATACAAGCATTTGCAGTATTAAACATTTGTTATGTTTTAGTTTTGAAATACATTTCTAATAATGTTATCGATCTTTGAAACAAAATAGAACATCAGAAATAAATTACAAGATATTTTTATATAGCAAATGTTTTGACCTGCCTCTGAGAAACAATGTGGTTATGCTTAACATTGCATCAATTTATTTTTCTAGCTCTTAGTTTTCTATATCAAATGATGAAAAACCTAAAACCATCTTATTTTTAAGATGGCCTATTTACATGACCAGAACATCCATAAAACAATTGACAGTGTTTTAATTTGGGAGGTGAAAAATCAAAGAATCAAGAACTGTGAAAGTCCGATTTTTCCCCCTATGTTAAATAAACTGTAGAGAGAAAGTTAGGAAACAAAAATTTAACAACTTAAGAACTTGTTTTGAATTCCTAGCTCATAGCAAGAGCAAAATTCCTGCCACATCCAAGGTTACCTAATGTGAAACAATGCTGTTAAACTTTCTGGGTGAAATCCTGATCGTGCCTATGCAATGGAAATGATATTCAAAAGTGCTGAGATTTCATAATCAGACTTTTTTGGGGGAATTATAATAATTAAGGTAAAACTAAATGGAAGTACAAATATTCAAACTCTTCAAAAAATTGATCAATACACAATTGAAAAAGTCTAAAGATCCAGCAAGAATTAAATTGGAATTTCTGTAATCTATAGATACCAAATCTAATGTTACTTACCAAGAGAAATGTCAAAAACTACTAGATGAACCTTTGAGAAGAGGTTGGAAGTTAATTTATAGTAAGATGTAATGAATAGTCTTACCGGCTTCAAAACATGGGCCATAGAATTTTACTATTAACTTCTGATGTGTACCATACTGCAGGATAACTTGAGATGGTAAGGAAGGGAGGAAAAGAAGGAAAGAAAAGCAGTAGTTCTCTCTCCCAGGATTTTTCAAATAGCATATTTATGATAGAAAACCATTGCTTTGAGTATTTTATCCTACTGTAGGGCTCAACCATCAAGCTGTGGGCTAATAATTTTCACTATAATCCTCAATTCTAATTAATATATATTATATATACATACAAAAATATTAAAATAATGTTAAGGTTGTAAGTCACACACGCAAAAGTTTGGAAAAGACCAAAATTAAGGTTGCCTGTACAACCTTAATTTGCACTCCCAGTCCCACCCCAGTTGTATGCATTATACCATCTTTAATTACATGAACTCATTTTTTCCCCCACAGGACTTCTGCCTCAGTATACAGGATGGACAGTACTCACCGAATATATAATCAATATTTAATTTTATCTTAATCATGTGTGGCCTTATTAACTGCACACCATTCAAACCGTGCACTGAATACACAATTATTAATTTCCTCATGCGTTTTTCTATGGTGCTCATCACTCTAATATCTAAACACTTCACAAACATTAATGAATTTATCACCAGAACACTGCTGTAACAGGAGGCAGTGTTGTTATCCCCAGTTTACACATGGGGAACTGAAGTCCTGAGGGATTAAGACCAAAATTGTCAAAAATGTCACCTAATTTTGGGTGCCCAAATTGAGACACATAAGCCCTAATTTTTCAGAGTGCTTGCCAATTTTACAGAATTTTATATGTTCAAAACACAGCTCCAACCGACTTCAGTTACTATTGTGAGCACTCAGCACTTCTGTGCACATGGACCCAAATGTCTCAAATTGGGCTACCAGAAAACGAGACACACACAGCAGCCAGAAGAAATTTTGTCTTAAATGACTTGCCCAGCATCACATAGGAACTCTATGGCAAAAGCAGGGATAGAATCCAATTCTGTAGGGCAGCATTTGACTGCCTTTATCACTAGACCATCCTTTCTCTTCTTGCAGTCTCCTGCATTTTCACTTCACGCCTTCCAACTTTGCAACCAGTGAGACTGGGATCCCATAGACAATGTCATTTATTAAACAATCTTGACTGATTCCCAGAAGACAGTCCATCCTCTTCAGCACTTCCTAACTTTTGAGTACTTGACTTTGCACCCTTAATGTTCTTTGCACATATTTTTGCATGTAATTTCCTTATTTTTTTAAAAAGCAAAATGAAACAACAGAAATTACAGCATGTGGAATCACAGTGATACCCACATGGGTCATCAGTAGGATTTGGACCTTTCAATCTACAGAACAGTCCTCTGCCACTTGAAATAATACAGTAATTTAATAGCAGTAGGCTATCATCTATGTCAGAAGTTTTCAAACTGTGGTCCATCGACCACCAGTGGTTTGCGAGTTCCATTCAGGTGGTTCATGTATAGTTTCCTCTAAGGTACCCTGGGCGGCCGCACATGAGAGAATTAGCCACCCACCTAATTAGTGGAGCCACGCAGGCATGGCTTCAATAATTAGGTGCCAGGTCCCTGAGAAGATGCACATGTAAGATGAGGTGATGGCCTTAGAGGGATAGAAGGTAGGTGGGAGGGGGCAGTGGGATGAGAACAGGGGGCGGAGGGAATTGGGGATGTATAGGGCTTCAGTGGCCAGAGAAAGAGGCAATTTTCCCAGCTCCAGGGCTGTGGCTGCCGGGAAGAGACCCTCCCTCTTTCCAGTCCCAGCTCGGGGGCTGCTGCAGTGGGGGAGAGAGGGCACATCCATCACATTAGAAAGGTATTAAAATATGAGTTGCGTGCTTTTATTTGTAGAACAAAACATCCCATTAATTGTTATTAAGGTTTGTTTTAATATAGCGCTTTTATCCAAAGTGCTTTACAATAGTTGGCTAACAGTACAAACAACATTTGGAAAGATCATTAAGTGGTCCGCCAAGACCCTCAGCAATTTTCAAGTGGTCTGCAAAAAAAGAAGTTTGGGAAACACTGATCTATGTGGACCAACCAGTAGAGGGAAATAAGACATTCTGGTAGGCGGTTTCACAGATATTTGCTGACAGCAAGGAATGTAAAGACTTAGGAAACCTGGGTCCAATTCCAGTTTCTAAAGAAGAATGTGTTCAAGTGGTTATTAACCCTTCTGCCCCTGTGCCCTCACATCACCGGGGATCCTGTCTCCATCCCCTTCTGAACCTATCTACCCCCACCACCTGCCCCACTCCCGCTTTGTTCTTATCCACCCCCTCTGGCCTATTCACTCCACCTCACTGCCATCTAGATCTGCCCCATCCTCTTCCATTCCTCATCCATGCCTACAGCCTGACTCCTGTCCCCATTCAATTCCCCTTCTGCTCATACCCAAAGGCTCAGACTACTGACCTCTTCTCCTCCTGATTCCTCACCAACTATCCACCTCCTGCATTCTTCCCTTCTGTGCCCATGCACCCTTCTTCCCTAGCTTCTCTCCTATACCCTCTATCCAACTATCCACTGTTCCTATCCAACACCCAACTGCCTACTACCTTCTTCCTTCTCTGCTCTTACCAACTGCCACACCCCTGCAGCTCTTGTCTCTGTCCTGCTCTGCTCCTATCCACCACCTTGCCACCTGATTCCTGCTCCGCCCCTTCTCCTTCTCCACTCCACTTGATTCATGCTCCCTTTCCCCTCTGCACCTAGCAGCTAACACCCTCCTCCCCACACACACTGCAGCCTTACCCAGACCAGTTGTCTGATTTTAACCTGGATAGTCCTCTTTTTGAGTAGTCCCCCATCCAATACTGAGATAAATCCAGATGCTTATATGTTGGCCAAATTCGGATGAATTTTCACAGGAACAACATATGATATATCCCTGAGACCAAGGTGATCCCATTACAACCTAGTTTCAAGTCCCTGTTTCAAAGCAAGGAGGCACTAGAGCTTCTCACTTAAATAGCTGAAAGATTATTAATTATTATTATTACTTTTAACATGGATAAAGCAATGTATTTTCCCTAAATCTCATTTCAGAAGCAGCTTGACCATTTCAGCTGAAATTAAAAAAAAAAAAAAAAATAGCTTGAGACATATACCTGTCATGGAAAATTTTAACCCAAATAGTTAGCTTTGCAAAGTTATAAGACCTGAAAGTAGAGACTTATACTGGGAAGTGTCAGGCGGCCTTTGCTATAGACATAACTTCCTGCATTATCTATAATTTGTTTGTTCTATTGAGTTTTGTACTGAATACACAATGGAATGTAATCACATAATATTTGGGAATTTAATCAGGGGATACTGAAGAAATTAGAAATGTTATCCTAGCATGCTTTAATTTTACTTTAAAAAAAGACATTTAGGGTAAGTAAGGATCCGGGCATCAACCAGGGGAAAAGTGTGTTGCTCCAATTTGGGGCAGATTACTGGTGCATGTTGAAGACTTCAAATTCCAAGGCAGCTTTTTGGAGCACAAAAACCAATAATGTTTCCAATCTGGCAAATCCAGTTCACGCATGCCAATTTAAAACAATACCTATTTTAAAGATATTTTATTTTACCCTACCCTTAATAACTAATTACATGGCTTTGCTATAAAAAGAACATAGAATTGGAACAGTTAGCCTGCCCTTAATATCATGCTGCCCTTTAACAACTATAAATAAGAGGAGTCAGGAAGATTGCCCCTCTGCTCTACATTACTGCAAGATGAGAAAGAGATTGTTGCAGCGTGATCAAATAATTAATAAACCTTTATTGCAAAACGTCAACCTTATTATGGCATGATCTGACTAGAAGGAGACAGAAAGAACATAGAGCAAAATAAAATAAAATAAGCAAGCTAATAGCAAGCACTTACTTTTTCCAGGTCTGGCTCTTCCAAAGCTAGTGCAAGCTCATTATTGTCCATTACAGAGGCAGCCGCAACATCTAGTGGAGTGGAACCCCTCATAGAAGGAGATGCTGGAGAAAAATACGGTAATATACAGTAATTAAAATTCTTTAGTTTGCACTAATGAAAGTTGTGCAGCAGAGGGCAGCAGTTACACTGTAATCTAGGTCATACTCAAATATATTCATATACAGTATATTTTACAGTCCCAACTCAACAATGCAAAGCTTAAGTGCTTTACTGAGTAGGGATGGACTTAAGTACATGCTTAAGTTCTGTGCTGATTCAGGACCTATATACATTGCTTTACTGTTTTAAAGACTTGGACAAAGCAGTCTGGGATAACAACTCATAAAAACTGAACTTTAGAGAAATTTAATAGAAGTTATATGTCCTCAACATAGGGAAAATTTTCATTCTGTAACTCTAGAGGGCATGAAGTGCTTTCAAAAGATCATCTCAAGTGTTTAAAAATGTGCATACTTGGTTGGAACATTGTGTTACTATCATCACCTACTATTTCTTTATTTTATTCTTAGGTTGGTAATAAGAAAGTCATTTTTTCTTGGGCTATACTAAACTTAAGAACTATGGACTTCCAGGCTTTGGGGGTAGAATATGAAACTTCAAGTCATATGGTTGCACTTCAGGGAAGGATCTTTGCATTACTAACTTTTAAAATAATAATATAATAATATATATATGTACACACACACACACACACACACCTTCCTAACCATTCATTAGTTGGCAGACTAAAGACACCAGCATTATTATAAGGGTTAAATTAAATCTTTAATTTCCAGAAATAACTGTATCAAAGATAAGGGGCATCAAGTAATATGGTTTTCTTCCTAA
Source organism: Chelonoidis abingdonii (assembly GCF_003597395.2). Taxonomy (NCBI): domain Eukaryota; kingdom Metazoa; phylum Chordata; order Testudines; family Testudinidae; genus Chelonoidis; species Chelonoidis abingdonii. Next base: position 94,840,319 of record NC_133772.1, read on the forward strand.
CTCTTTCATTATGTTTAAATAACCCAGCTTTAGATTCTTCTGTTTGTAATCCAATTCACAGAAGTCTAATAATAGAAAGATAGAAAACTATGTTTTTCATTAATATTAATCCAATAATTGAATTTAAACTTCAAAGAGGTCCTCACAATACCATGCCTCAGCTTGATAAACAAGTCAGACAGCAGTCCTGCGATATTGCAATATCCATGGGAGTTGCTTTCAGCAGTCAAAGTTACATGACATACCAAGCCCAACACTGCTGTTTTCCAGCAAGTAACTTAGATGCTCAAACATGGCCTTTTGGTTTTGGCGGCTGATTCGACAGAAGTAGCACAGGAACCGACAACAGCTTGCCACCATCTTAGGAAAAGTGATCTGCTAAGGAAGAAAATTGACAAAGCAACTAAATATGTTAATTACCAATGCTGCACAGATTCTTCTTCATGTATTCCTAATAAGAAACTTTTATGACAGGACCAATAAAGTCAGTGGCTCCTATATGCATGCCTTAACCCCAGTTAGTCTCGGAGGGTGGGGAGGGAGGGGGGAAGAAAAAGACTTCCTTGCACCTTTCTCTTAGGTTCATTTTAACAGCACGTCTAAAATGATGATATAAATCATTCTGCAGAGCTTCAGGAAATTGCAAAGGGCTATATAGGAGTGAAAGAAGATGATCTATGAACAACCATTTCTGCATCCCAAAGTACTTTACAGACTATAGGGTTTATACATTGTTACACAGAAAAAAGTACGTTAAAAGTTAGGAAATTCCAGAATTAAGGTTGCCAGTGCAATCTGAGGCCCAGCCCACACCTAAAAATTTGATTGATCTAGCTACATCACTCAGGGCTGTGAAAAATGCAGTGCAATGTAGTTAGGTTGACCTAGCCCCGCTGTAGAAGCAGCTAGGTTGACAGAAGAATATTTATCTTGCATATGTCATTTATTACATCATCCCATAGTATTTTAGCCACAGGACCCCTGCCTCATTCAATGTATAGGATGGTCAGTGTTCACTTAATGAGCAGATATTGAATGTTTTGGTATTCTTTATTGTTCAGTGTGCAGCTCCATGCCTTATTTACAGCACATCATCCAAACCCTGCTATAAAGAGAGAATTAACAACCTCCTCATGGGCGTAGCATCTGAGTGCTTCAAAAATATTAGTCAATTTATCTTCAGAAGACCCTGTGAGGCACAAGATATCATGATCCCCATTTCGCAGATGGGGAACTGAAGCACACAGGGTAGGTCTACACTGCAATTAAACATTAATGGTTGGCCCATGTCAGCTGATTCAGGCTCATGGGGCTCATGCGGCTCATGCTAATGGGCTGTTTAATTGCAGTATAGACGTTCACTTTCGAGCTCAAGCCTAAACATCTATACCGCAATTAAAAAGCGCCTTAGCTGGAGTTCCGTGAGTCAAAGTCTGCTGGCACAGGCTAGTTGTGTGTGTTTAATTGCAGTGGAGAACTATCCAGGCAAGTTAAGGTCAAAATTTTCCCACTAATTTTGGGTGCCCAAACTGATACACCTAGTACCTGATTTTTCAAAGTATTAAGCATTATGTAGCACTAATATTTCAAAGTACAGCTTCCACTGACTTCACTTGTAGTTGTGAGTTGTAAATATTATAGCTGTCTAGTGTTGTGGTACACCAAACTTCTATGGTATGGGTAGTACACCAGGTGTACTCTGAGTTGGAGGTAAGCACTGAAAGTGATTCAGCTGGGAGACCCTGTAGGCACTAGTGCTGATGGGTCCTAGTAACCACTCAGGACAAGTCTTCACTACCCACCGATCGATCTATCGAGGATCAATTTATCTCATCTAGTGCAAACACAATAAAATCAATCCCTGATCGCACTCCCCGTCGACTCCATAACTCCGGCTCGTGAGACGCTGAAGCGGAGTCGATGGGGGAGCAGCAGCAGTCGACTCGCTGCCGTCCTCATATCCAGGTAAGTCAACCTAAGATATGCCGACTTCAGCTACGCTATTCACGCTGAAGTTGTGCATCTTACGTAGACACCTCCTACCCCCTGCTAGTGTAGACCTGGGCTCAGATCCTTGACTGAAGTGAAAGGGTATTTTACTAGGACTGACAAAAAAGGGGAAGATTGCAAACACCCTAGGAACAGTGGCTTAAACAGTTACAGCTCAAAGAATGACAAAGCGGTTCTTCTGTGGACTCCTGGGTGGCAGTCCACTGAAGGATTAGACCTCTTCAGGCCCAGTGCCTAGGATTCCCTCTCTATTCCCGGCTTCTGTTCAAAGCAGAGAGGAGTTTACAGGTGTCTAGGCTACAATGGTTAGTAGTATGTCTCTTAATGGAGTTCCACTGCACTGACTTCCAACCCACTCCTGCACAGACCTGCTCCCAGCTGCAATGTCCAGCAGTCACTCTCTGTTCCGCCCGTGGTCCTCTGACTTGTACTGCAGCCTGCTGTATACCAACCCTCCAGATTGTCTTGGAGTCTCCGGGCGTTAAAGATTAATATTTAGTTAAAGATTATGTCATGATGGAATGTCCAGGAATACAGCCAATCAAAACTGGCAACCCTACTCTATACACAGTTTCCTGAGGTTCTCTCCCTGCATCCAGTTTCCCGTTGCCCTTGACTTACCATGCTGCCACTACTTCCCCCAAAGTGCTAACCCCTTCCTCAGTCAGGGTTTTAGAGTTTCTGCCCCCTCCTCCTACCTGGACTGGGGAAAGCAATGTGTGGTGGCGAAGAGGTTGATGGGGATAGTATCACCTGATTAAATGCTCAACACTTCTGCAAATCAGACCTCAGGGTCTCAAGCCAGGCACCCAGAAAATAAGAAAATCTGAGACAAGTTTTTAGTGACATGACTAATATCGCATAGCTGCTCTGTAGAAGAGGCAGGGATATAATTCAGTTCTCCAGGACAGCTTTCAACTGCCTTAACCATAAGACCATCTTTTCTCTTCCTGCAGTCCCCTGACTCATTCACTACACAAATAAAACAGGTATGCTGCAGATAGCATTATTTATTATGCAACCCGGATTTATCTCTAGGGCAGGTCTTCTATGTGCACAGAAAGAGGCAGCAGTATAGAGGAAAAATATAATATGTGATCAGGTAATTAATGGCTGTATCACAATGCTTACGCACAAGAGGGAGAAATTCAGGTTGCACAAGCCATCTTAATTCTGCCATTTCCTGACTTTTGAGCATTTGACTTTACAACCTTAAAAATGTTCTTCTACATAATTTTGTATCCAACACAAATATATGCTCATTCATTATGCAGCCACTTCCAGGGTGCAAATAGGGTTGCCAATGCTCCCCATTTGTCTGGGTGTCTCCTGGAATTGGGCTCAATCTCCTGGAGGCTACTGAAATCAATATGGAGGATTTTAGGCCACTAAAAGTCCAGCGGCACAGCTGGAGCTAAAGCAGGCTCCCTACCTGCCTTAGTTCCGCCATTTGCTTACGGAAGCAGCACATGTCCAGCAGCAGCTCCTAGGCAGAGGCATGGCCAGGGGATCTCCGCACGCTGCCCCCATCCCAAATACCGACTCTGCAGCTCTCACTGGCCAGGAACAGGGAACTGCGGCCAATGGGAGCTGCAGGGGCAGTGCCTGCAAGCAGGGAAATCATGCAGAGCCATCTGGCCAGCCGGGAGCCTAGGAGCCACTGCCAGACATGCTGCTGCTTCCAGGAGCCATCGGAGATAAGTGCCACCCAGCCAGAGCCTGCACCCCGAACCCTCTCCTGCACCAAAATTCCCTCCCAGAACCTGCACCCCACACTCCATCCCTCTTGCACCCCAACCCCCCTACCCCAGGCCTGAGCCCCCTCCTGCACTCAAAATCCCTCCTGAAGCCACCAGACTTAGCCCAGAGCCCCCTCCCACACTCTGAACCCCTTGGCCCCACCCCCAGCACAGACCCCACACCCCCTCCTGAATCCCAACCCCCTGCCCCAGCTCGGTGAAAGTGAGTGAGGGTGGGGGAGAGTGAGCAATAGAGGGAGGGGAGCTAGAGTGAGTGCAGGTGGGGCATTGGGGAAAGGTCGGGGAAGAGGATGGGAGTTTGTGCAATTAGATAGTTCACAACCCTAGGTGCAAAGCAGCAACCATTCTGCACTACACAAGATTTTTTTGCTTCTAAATGGAGGAGAAATGAAGCATAAGTTCTCCAATTCAGTTAACAAGGGTATTAAGCAGACTTAAACAATTAAACAAATTGGACTTTGTCTAGAAAATTGGGGTCAATACCTCTATCCTTGCAAAACTGTCATTAGGCATCTCCCACTATGTGGAGCTATTAATAAAACAATACAACTTTCCATTTATAAATCAGCACAAAAAAAGTTTCTTAAATATATTTCATAGTGAACAGTTTCAAGTTTTGTGAGTCACAATATGGAAACTTTTAAAGATTCACTGCAATTAGGGTGACCAGATGTCCCAATTTTGGGGTCTTTTTCTTATATAGGCTCCTACTACCCCCAACTCCCTGTCCCGATTTTTCACACCTGCTGTCTGGTCACCCTAACTGCAATACTTTTAAATAAACATACCACTTAAGATCCTAAATTATAACAAGATATGAATTTAGGCTTTAAAATGGCAAATAAATGCATTCAGACTACTGCAGTGAAGCAGTCTCCAAGATAACCAAGACATTATGAAGTTTCAAGATTTTTGTGTAGAGATGATTTCAGGTCAAATTAAGTTTAGAAGTAACAAGATGTTTTTCTAACTGCCATTGCTGCAAACTCAAACTGAGATCTGAAAATCAAGCTGAGTTCTTCTAGATTGCGCATCTCTAGGTCAGACCTGAGGTTCTTGCAGACATTTCCCTCCCCTGTCTGAACTTTTAAGGACCAGCAGCAGGACACTCTCAGCTGGAGACTGAGGCATCACTGGAATTCATTCCTTTTCAGGGCGCAATATAATATATATATTAATTAGTTCAACTTTTATTTTATTTGTTGTGGCTGCATTTACTCCTGACAAAATGACAACATTGCTGCTAATATCTATGTAGGCAGCAGTGCTGCTTCAATGCCACCTGTTGTTCATAGTTCAGGTAAAGAATGGGCTTGGACCAAGTCAATAATATTCAGAAGTAATAACAGCATAACAGAGAACACAGTACTGATTGTAAGCACTGGAACTAGAAAATTCACGGGTTTGTATAATAACCAATGTGCATATTCCTAAAAAATGTGGCGATTCTTTTCAATAAGCCTGCCTTTTATTCATTGGATGACAGAACTGTAAAAAATTCCCACTACTTATGAAGCAATACATAAAATATAATTTTGGTTGTTTTTTTTAATGTTCATGATGACATTTAATATTTTGGGGGTTTACATCTGTGAAAATGAAAAATAGTTCTGCAGGTGAGGAACTGTTACTTTGTTACTGAAAAATAAAATAAAAAACATTATTATAAAAATGGTCCAAAATATTTTCCTGGGAAAAACTTGCTTTTCTGTCCCCAATGAAATTTTTCCTATTGGCATCAAGACTGTGTTAAAGAACAAATAAATCATTCTGGATCAAAGCCACATGAAAATCTCAGGTGTATTATGCATATACTGTAATTACCGAGGTGAAAACTCTGAAGTACTAACACATCTGGTAGTAAAAGCATGAGAACAGTAAGACTCAGCTTCATCCAACTTACAGGGCAAGTCTGATCAATACCAGAAACCATTAGCTTCTTTCCCTCTTTCAGCTTAATACATTGATCTTCTACAGCTGTTATACTAAGCAAACAGTTATATTTTTCAGGGGGCAGGCAGAAAAATACCACACTGATCAGTTAGTCTCCTAAAGTTATGTCTACGACATATTCTGTGGTACTGGCAGTTAAAACAAATTCTTTTAACATACTGGCAGTTCCACAGGGGCTGTATTGCTGCTGCCGCAAATGGTCATAGTTCCATTGACTTCATGCACCTACTGAAGATTTGCCCCACCATCTTGAATACTATATATTTTGCAATGCATGCACATTGGAATCCATTAACATGTAATCTTTTGAGCATTCTCGGACCTTGATTCTCCTCTCACTTTTGTAAAACCAGCATGAGATCAGAATCAGGTCCTATGTTTGTATGATTTACATCTATAAAGCCAGGAAATGTGCCCCTCCACAGGCTTGGTTTCCAAAACGGGTAGAATGAGTTTTGTCATACAGATGGACTAGTGAAAAATAAAGGATGGTCATGTTTCTACTTCTCTGTTTCAGATGCCATAAGGTGTGTGGGGGGGGGGAGCCTCCAAATGTCAAATATGGTTTCCAACAGAGGTGGTGTAAACATATTTACATAATTAATGGGTAGATAACTGGGCAACTACTGCCAAAGCTGACTGGGTGTTATTCAAAATTGTATCTATCTCAGCCACTAGCAATGACATCCAAAAACTAGCTGTGTTTTGGCAAACTCTGAGTCCAGCAAAGATCAGACAGAAGCCAACATACTGCACTATCTAATAAATGTCATGGCTTACCTCCCAAAGTCCTCCCACTGAACTTGTTAGCACTGACAAAATCAATGTTTTAACAGTAGTCTGAGACTTGTAGTTTATTAAGATGGCACATTTTACTCATTGCCTCAAGCTAGTAGAGCATTACTCCCAAAACACATGTATGAAGTGCAGTGCTAGCTCTGTTGGTCCTAGGATATTAGTGAGACAAGGTGGGTGAGGTAATATATTTTATTGGACCGACTTCAGTTGGTGAGAGAGACCAACAGAAGTTGGTCCAAAAAAAGATATTACCTCACCCACCTTGTCTCCCACAATACATGGAGGTCCTTATCTGTGACATATCCCCTCCCTCTAGGGCTCCTGAATCGATGAATGATTTCTGCATTCTCCTTCCTCGTTTCAAAGATGTAGGGATTATATTTCTCACTGATCTTTATTTTTAACACACTTAAAAACCACAGGTCTTGCACTCCTGGGCCTTAGATTTTGACTTTTTCCCTTTCTTTTTATAAAAGGTAAAATAAAAAAACAATTAGTTTGCTCAAAGTTCTCACTACATCCATTAACAATTGTGGTGGACATCAGTGTAAGTGAAGCCTTCAGCTGTGAAGTCTTTGATCACCTTTTAACAACTATTTTGTTTTCCCTCAATTTTCTTTATATCTTTTCATAATTTATATTACGTATTCCATACAGTGACATACATCATTTTAGGTTTCTTACAATGACAGCCTACCTGCTAAGCAAAATATTGAAAATATACTTGGGCTACCACTATGCTTTTATTTGATTCAGAGCTACAGTAAATCAGTGGTTCTCAACCAGGGGTACGCAGAGGTCTTCCAGGGAGTACTCAGTCTAAATCAGTGTTTCTCAATGTGGGGTTTGCAGCTCACAGTGGGATCACAGGACAGGTTTAGGGGGATCACAAGTGCAGAGTCAGCATTAGGAGGTGGGAAGCAGGGCAACTGCCACAGGCCCCAGCCACAGGGGGTCCCGCAAAGCTAAGTTACATGCTTCAGCCCTTCCACCTGGGGCTTAGGCTTCAGACAAGGCTCACAGGTGAAAAACAGGCTCAAGTATCACAATATTTCTATTCCAATTGATTTATTTTATAATTATATGGCAAAATGAGAAAATAAGCAATTTTTCAGTAATAGTGTGCTGTGACACTTTTGTCTTTTTATGTCTGATTTTGTAAGCAAGTAGTTTTTAAGTGAGGTGAAACTTGGGGTATGCAAGACAAAGCAGACTCCTGAAAGGAGTATAGTAGTCTGGAAAGGTTGAGAACCACAGAAATAAATCACTGGATTGACATTCTCTTTAACAAAGGTCTATGTGGGCCATACCTCCCTCTCTCTCTCTTTTTTCTATTTTTCCTCGTTCCCAATTAAATTAATCAATACCTCAAAAGTGTGACTAGAGGGCTTTGTGCTATTGGAGGTGCTGCCTTTCTGATAGGAAGCAAAGGTAAGGTCCTGACTAGTGTTAGGTGACTAAAACAAACAAAAATTTAGAAATGCAAATATCCTGAGAATAAAACCTGCAAATTTACTTCATTAGTACTCAAGACTCCTTTTCTCTGCATATATTTAAGCAGAAAATTTTTATTTTCAAGAACGTTCACAAAAAAATGCCTAAAAATCTTAGCAAGAATTTGAGTATTTACATTAGAAGTGCACTGTTTGCAGAACAGACTTGTCAATAGTTACAAATACTTGGAGATAATTTGTGAGCAGAAAAGGAGACCCTCTATTTTATAAATCTAATGTCTTTAATTTTATAGATGGGGAAACTGATGCACAGGGAGGGGAAGTGCCTTCCTCAAGGTCACCCAGCAGAGCTGGGAATAGAATACAGGTCTTCTGAGTCCCCATCCAGTGCTCTATTCCCTAGACCACATTGCTTATGTGTTTATACATATACACCATAGGCTTGAGTGAAATATTTGCTACCACAAAATTAAAAAAACCAAGACAACACTGCATTACAATAATATTATGGCAGAGACACAATCCTACAAATAGATGGAATTTGGAAATTCAAAATTAAGACTGATTAATTAACCCCATCATGCAGCTGCTTTCAGTGTTGGCAATGCAGCTCTTTACCAGTTGTATATGTTTTATGCTTTATCCTGTGTGAGGCTACTTAGTCTACAAGGACATCCAGTTATACATACATACAAAAATTAGCTTTACATAGTAACAAACCTCCTTCAAGCACTCAGAATGCATTATTCCTAAAGATGGAACTATATGAAAAGAGGATTGTACACTATGATATAGTTTCTCATATCAAACCTAATAGATCATCTTCTATAATGATAGTCAGCTTTCTTATATTATCACAAAGAATTACTTTCAATTCTTAACATTAATTCATATCTGATGTCATCCCACTTAGATAAATAATACAGGTGTGCATAGCCCATAAACAGCATCCTTCTTTCCCTGAGACTGCTTCCTATTACATATCTTAATAGGTTTTTACTGACGTTCAAGAGATAAAACTAATGATAAAATACTTGGGAATTTACCTGAGATTTATCTCCTCCAAGCACATTTACCATCACTTCCATAACTGTCTCATGCATACCAAGGATTCTCATTAAGTTAGGATGCTGATAAAATACCTTGTTGTTCATTATATCCCTAAATCGGGGGAAAAATCAATAATGCATTTTTTAAAAAAATCATATTTTCATTTAAATTATCAAAACAGATATTTCAGAAATACAGAATGTGTTTTTTAATGGACAGCATTATTCATATTTCAAGAGTCATTACAAAATGATCATTTCAGTTCTGAGTTTTTATCACAATAGTGGAAACGCTTGACACTTAAACATTAATCATTTATTTATTTGGCACCATTTTTCTTTAATTTGATATGAAATATTATGCATCTAATATGCCGATTCAACTTGAAACACTGCTTTAAACAATTTTTACTTCTGGTCTCCTTGAAGAAAGGACACATTGTATAATGGTCAAAGCACATGATTGTGAGTAATGAATTGTGGTTCTATTCTTGCTTCTGCCCCATTCCTCAGTTTCCCTGTTTGTACAATGGAAGTGACAGTTCTTACCTACCTCTGTTTCTGAAGTTTCTATCATTAATGTTTGTAACACTTTGAGGTACTTCAAGGGAAGATGCTACAGGAGTGCAGTACATTTGGAATGCATTTTGTACAGCCGCCTTAAGCGGGGATATTTTAACATTTTTACTTTGAGTCCTCTTCATACATATCCTAGCTCTCACGACCCTTTATAGGACAGTAGTTTTCCTGGTGCTAGAGGAGATGCAATGGCCCATTGGATATTGCTGGCATTTTAGAAAAAAAAACAGTAAAAAACCCCTCCTTTAGAGGAACATGGAAGATTGGGGAAAGGAGCAGGAAATGATCCACCTTGCCCCAAAAGGGCTACTGGTAACCTCAGTTTCCAAAATGCTTGATCCAGGATCTTTGAAATCAATGGCAAAGCTTCTATAGACTTTAATGGTGCAGGATCAGGGCCAAATTGGGAACCACCGTCTTACAGTAATCTGCTATGTACCATATACTGAATTGCTAAATGCAACAACAGAAAGGGCAATTTATCTGCAGAATAAAATATTAAAAATAAATAACCAGAAGCTAAAGGAAAACTTTACATCTGTTGTAAGGGAAATAAACACCATGTTCAGCTTGTATCAATTCTTGCCTAATGAAGAATCTTGGAAGATACTATTCAGAAACCTTAGGACAATCATCTTGCTTTCTTTCTCTCAATAAAATATTTTCATTCAATTGACTCTCTAATTTTTAAAATCTGTAATATTCTTATTTCATTCCTACTTAAAATGTATGTGACCTGTATGCACACACAGTAAGCCACATGCATGTAGGACTAAAACAACAGGCCCAGGCTACAATGAAATATGTCTAAAGTGGCCACTGGGGGGACCAACCAAAATCAACTACTTAAGATAATGGAGGTGGATTAGACATGTATTCATTTTGTTAGGGGATGCTCCAGGTCGGTCTCTCAAAAACATAACCTTATAAAGGGTTCACTGCCAATACTACCTAGTCTTCCAATTCAAATATAGTCAGTCATTATTACTGAGATGGTGTTTTGGGTTTCAACCTAATATCTAAGGAAGGCTTGCCTCTTACAAAGACATCAGACAGTCTTTCTTGAGCAATGACTTTTCACTTAAACTTAATAAAATGAAAATAAAATAAAGTGAAGTCAATTTAGAGTTCATGAAAGGTACCGGATTGACACCAATGGAGATATGAATCCTTTACTTATCCACAAAGCTGGTAAAATATGGGGGATCAGCAGCCAAAGCTTCAGCACAGCATCTCACTAATACTTTTATTAACTGCAACCCTGATCCAGAGGGGCTGTTTTTGATATGAAAACCAAGTTCCGTCTTTATAATATCCTTGGTAGTTTTGGCCTATACATTCAGATTGGCAGCCGAGGAGCCAACTAAAACCAGCAATGACATTCAGATACTACCTGGGTCAGACTAGAGCCAGTGACCTAGAAATGAAAGGCTCTGCATCCCATTACCAAACCCTTACTCATAACTTAAAAAGAAAATGATGTTAATTCCATACCCTAATCCATTAATCATAAGCAATTCCTCTTCTTTTCCCATTCTGACACTGAGAAGGGAGCGAATCTGGCCTAGTGCTGCCAGTAAATTGATTGTATCCTGCACAGAAGCAGCACTAATAGTGTAGGCCTTCCTCAGAGCCTGCAGTAGCTCACCGATGCTGTCATATTGCCTACGAAGTAGGTTGAACATAATCCGGACTAATTCTGGATCTTGGATCTGGTCTTCTTGAGCCCAGCGCACCATAGTCTGGGATATGAGTTCCTTCAAAGTAGCTGAAATAACAAACAAATTATGTAAAACATGAATAACTACTGCAACAATTGTAAAGAAACCCTGCCAAAGCATTAAAGTACTTATTAGTTTGAAACCTCAAATGACTAACAGTGGATGATGAAGCATTCACAACATAATAAGACAGCATAGGCAGACTAATTTCCCAATATGTCATATAAAGATTTTATTTTTTTTAAATCAAATTCCCTATTCAGAATTTAATTTTAGTACTTTTAAGAAAATTAGTGCTCATGAAAAGTGACAGGTTGGTAGCAATGAAGAATGAAGCCCTCTGCTTAGTTACTAAACTGATACAATGGGGGCAGCAGTGAAATTTCCACATGCTGCCTTATCACAATAACATGGATAACAATAACATCCTTACTGGTAACAAGGTATATTTAAGCGTCATGCCAATTCATCCTTCATTTCCCCGCTGGGATTAAAAAAAAATATTAGGGCTGTCAAACGATTAGAAAAATCAATCACAATTAATCACACTGTTGAACAATAATAGAATGCTATTAATTTAAATATTTTGGATGTTTTCTACATTTTCAAATATATTGATTTCAATTACAACACAGAATACAAAGTATACAGTGCTCACTTTATATTTATTTTTATTACAAATATTTGCACTGTAAAGAACGAAAGAAATACCAGTAGTATTTTTCAATTCACCTAATACAAGTACTGTAGTGCAATCTCTATCATGAAAGTTGAACTTACAAATATAGAGTTATGTACAAAAAATAACTGCATTCAAAAATAAAACAATGTAAAACGTTAGAGCCTACAAGTCCACTCAGTCCTATTTCTTGTTCAACCAATCTCTCAGACAAACAAGATTTTTTACATTTGCAGGAGATAATGCTGCCTGCTCCTTGTTCACAATATCACCTGAAAGTGAGAACAGGTGGTTCACACGGCACTGTTGCAGCCAGCATCGCAAGATATTTACATGCCAGACGTGCTAAAGATTCATGTCTTTTCATGCTTTGTCCACAATTCCAGAGGATATGCGTCCATGTTGATGACAGGTTCTGCTCGCTAACAATCCAACGCAGTGCGGATCGACGCATGTTCATTTTCATAATCTGGTCAGATGCCACCAGCTGAAGGTTGATTTTCTTTTTTTGGTGCTTCGGGTTCTGTAGTTTCCGCATCAGTGTTGCTCTTTTAAGACTTCTAAAAGCATGCTCCACACCTCATCCCTCTCAGATTTTGGATGGGACTTCAGATTCTTAAACCGTGGGTCGAGTGCTGCAGCTATCTTTAGAAATCTCACATTGGTACCTTCTTTGTATTTTGTCAAATCTGCAGCAAAAGTGTGTTCTTAAAATGAACAACATATGCTGAGTCATCATCTGAGACTACTGTAACATGAAATGTGGCAGAATGTGAGTAAAACAGAGCAGGAGACATACAATTCTCCCCCAAGGAGTTCAGTAATAAATTTAATTAATGTATTATTTTTTTTTAACGAGCATCATCAGCATGGAAACATGTTCTCTAGAACGGGGGATAAGAATGTTTAGCATATGTGGCACGTAAATATCTTGCAATGCTGGCTACAAAAGTGTCATGCAAATGCCTGTTCTCACGTTCTGGTGACACTGTAAATAGGAACAGGGCAGCATTATCTCCCATAAATGTAAACAAACTTGTTTGTCTTAGCAATTGGCTGAAAAAGGAGTAGGACTAAGTGGACTTGTAGGCCCAAAAGTTTTACATTGTTTTGTTTTTGAGCGTAGTTATGTAATAAAAAAACTACATTTGTAAGTTGCATTTTCATGATAAAGAGATTGCACTATAGTACTTGAATGAGGTGAACTAAATATACTATTTTATCATTTTACAGTGCAAATATTTGTATTCAAAATAATATAAAGTGAGCAGTGTACACTTTGTATTCTGTGTTATAATTGAAATCAATATATTTGAAAACGTAGAAAAACATTCAAAAATATTTAATACATTTCAACTGGTATTCTATTGTTTAACAGTGCGACTAATTTTTTTGAGTTAATCACGTGAGTTAACTGCAATTAACTGACAGCCCTAAAAATAATGCTAATTGCAATGGTGATTTTTCTAATGTGAACACCTGGTCATTAGGGGCTAGATTAGAACTGTCAAGTAATTGCACACATGCCACTGAAAGACTATCAGAGAGCAGCAATAGTTTGTCAATATCAGCCTTAGCAATTATCAATTTTTTTCTTTATACCTAAAAGTATTATCAATATATTTCTGCCTTCTCAAAAAGGTTTGTGACAGTGAACCTGTTATAAGCCCCTTTCATTATCTGATAGCACAATATGATTTCTGTTTGAGGAATATGATCAGATTCTGATCTCACACCAGCGTAATTCCAACAGAATCACAAGGAGATGCTCTACTGTCTGGCATGTTCTAAGATGGAGAAGGAATTCATGAACCAGAAAAAAGATTTTTTAAAAGCAATCAACAAAAAGATGTGTTGACCCTGGCACATATGATAATAGTTTAATTTAAGATCCCTTTTATATAACAGACATTATTTTATTCCTGCAGGGAGTTAATTCCCCACCCCTCATTTTTTTAAAATTGTCTGTATATGTGACCAGCTTCCATCTCATAAATTGCCACATGCTAGTTTTGCAAAGTTAAAGGTCTGAAAACAACTCCATGTAAACAATAAGGCAACTATTCTCTCTCACTATGCAGAGTGGTCTCTGCTTGTTTATAGTAAGTTTTTAGCTGAGCGGTGTGGAAAAAAATAAGTTATGGCTCTCCTTTTAATTTATCCTTTGAATGAATGCTAGAGAGTTTCCTGTGCTGCTTCAGAGATACCATGCATTTTCAGCTCATACTGTTATGGGTAATTATAAACTTTTATTAAAATATAGTATGTTTTACAGAACAAGAGCCATACTCCAGATTTTTAAAGGTATTTAGGGACGCAACTCCCTTTAAATATGTGGCCCACTGCCGGTCTAACACTATGAGCTCTAATCTCAATTCTTATATGAATTCTCTGTGTGCTTTTAGGCAACACAATTAATACCACTTCATTAGGTTACCCACCTGAACGATAAAATTAATATCACCTACCTCACAGCACTGTTGTGCTGATTTATTAGTAAGTCAATAAATTTATAGAGAGGTATGAAGATTAAAAGCATTAAGACTAGAGCTGAGCAAATACAGCAAAAATGTGTTCATGACCATTCATACAAATAAAAGCAAGTGCTTTGTTGGTATTTGGGGACTGCCTTTCTTTTATTATTTGCAAAGATTCCAGTAAACAAGCATTTATTTACAAGAATGTTCATGGATAGCAAAACTGTTGCAAGTGCTAACATGGATAAATATTCCCAAGAGTGTTTACACCAAAAGTCCTCTCTCATGGCTATTTTAAAAATCTCTTCTTTATTGTTCACACAACAGATTAGAATTACAGTAGCTCAAAGATAATTCACTGAAAGATAAAGGAAATCATCCTTTCTTCATAAAGTTTAGGTCATCCAATAAGGAAACAGACACACTACTATATGACATAGGTAAGCAATTACACAGAATGAGTAGCTAAAAAAACAAAACAAGAGAAAAAAACAGTAAAGCATATGCTTGTGATTTTTTCCACATACAATCTACAGTGTACATTTTTTTGCTGAAACATATCAGGGAATAATAAACAAATCTGTGACACAAAACAAAAACCTGTTTGTAGATAATTCACAAAGGGAAAAGGGGGACTATGTTTATCAAAAACTCTTTGCTCCAAGCAATTTGCCCAGCTCTGCTGAGGAAGGAAAACATTTGAAATAAAAGATAGAGTACGGGTACATGCTATAGTACACGCCAAAGACATTGTTTTTTTTAAATCACTAATAATCTTATAGGGTAAGTGTATCCTTGGAAAATTATCTTTGGTATTCAAGTTGACTAATCTCCAGAAAGTCAGCTATGAGACTTAAATGGCCTCTATGTACATTATAAATAATTGAGGTGGGAGGGAGAAATATTTTTTTTACATTAACTTAAAATTGGTTTATTTCTGAATTCACCAATTTATCTATTATCCTGTAATAAGCAAATTCTTTATTATCAGGTAGAACAATCTGCAAACGAGCTGTTCTACCCCAAAAAAACTCCAACAACCAAACAAAAACCCCACAACTTTGCACCACTGGTAATTTGTATGGGCTAGCCTTAAGGCACAAAAGAGAGACCTAAGAAGCTGTTCAGCCATAGACAGATGCAGTCTTGCAAGCTAGTATATCTGACAGACTGGCATACAACATCTGGAGCTGCTGAATATACACATACAGGTGTTATCCATAATACCTGAGAATATTAGATATTTGAATATCAAACTATGATTAGATTTTATCTTCACTGTTCTTTAATAAGGTTTTAATGTCAATTATTAAAATACCTGTCTCTCCTCGTACTCTTTTCAGGAGTCCAGTCAGAATATGACAAGTATAATATTAATATTTGTGAAAAACTGAAAAAACTCTGGGATTTCTGATCTGGTTGAACTAACACGTTCTGGAGATTTTGAAAAGTCTGCTTCAGTGAGATTTCTAGTCTAATTACCAGTACACAGAGACTTATACGCAAAGAGCTTTGCTGATCACTGATCTATCTATTCCTTTCATCAAGCTTCCCAGTTTAAATGTAGTATGCTTCATTAGCAATGGTTTATCTGCACTGAAGAAAACAGCAGGTAAGGAAATACAACTAACAGTAGCATTATTCCAGTAAGCATAGTACACAAACCTACATTTTGATAATGTTCTAGAATCAGAGATGCTACAACAAAGCAGTAAAAAGATCTCCAAGTCTATTATATAGACTTCTGGTTTTCCACCCACTATATGTTGGCTCTGTGTTCCCAAAGCTATTCAGTGAAATACACAGAATTTGAAAATAGTAAAGCTTTACAAAAAGGAATGAAAAAGAGACCAAAATTTGGCCTTTATTTACAATGAAAAAAAGTATTTTCTTCACCCATAGCCACATGACTATGAGAAAAGATTGAAAAATGGGCACTTTTTAGTGTTGAAAAAAGAAGACTGATGGAGGGCCCTGATAAGTCTTCAAATATGTTAAGGGCTGTTATAAAGAGGATGGTGATCAATTGTTCACCATATCCACAGAAGGTAGGACAAGTAGTAATGGACTTAATCCTCAGCAAGGGAGATGCAGATTGGATATTAGGGGAAAAAAATCTAGTTAAGTTCTAGAATAGGCTTCCAAGGGAAACTGTGAATTCCCATGATTGGGGGCGTTTTAAGAAGAAGCTGGACAAATACCAGTTACAGATTGTCTAGGTTTACTTGGTCCTGCCTCAGTGCAGGAGGATGAACCTAATGACCTTTTAAGGTCCCTACCAGCCCTACATTTCTATAATTCTACGAAAGCATTTTACAGATTGAATATGAGGCTTATGTGATTGTTGTAACTATTAATGTTTATTTAAACAATGTATGTAACTGTAATAATTATGAATTGTTATATTTACTCAATGTACAAAAAACATTTAAATAATAAATCATTATATCAATGAGAAAGGCTTTATCATATTTAGTTCTTTTAAACTGAGCCTCTAAGCTAGACCACAAAGGAGGATCTAAATTATGAGAGGCTTTCATTAAAGTAGGAGGTGGAAGTTAGGTTATGTGCAAACTTGATGTACACCATGATAGTCATAGCTATATTTGCATACAATGCCCCATTCAACAAACACAGTGTCCTGAAGAGACACTGTGAAATGGTACTTGATCAAGAACAGAGAAAGCAGATATGAAGCAATTAAATGATATTATTTCT
Source organism: Chelonoidis abingdonii (assembly GCF_003597395.2). NCBI lineage: Eukaryota > Metazoa > Chordata > Testudines > Testudinidae > Chelonoidis > Chelonoidis abingdonii. The sequence goes on from NC_133772.1 coordinate 94,857,517, forward strand.
CTCTTGTGGGCAAATAGCTAGATAAACTGTAGCTTGGTTAGATGTCACTGGCAAGGTCAGACAGTGCTCCCTACTAGGTTGGTCTGACAAAAGTGGTATGTTGCATGCATCCCTGTGTGTCACTGCCAACACAAGGCAATTCTTTGTCATCATGGACAAGGATGTATAGAACGCATTCTTCCCTCCTGCCTCTTGGCTGGGAGAAGAATCTAGGAGTCCGCTGACAGACCAGAGTCCATATCACAGAGCTGAGATTGGAGGGCTGAGGCTGAGTCTCCTCTGCATGCATTTGGTGAATCTAAGCCAGAAGCAAGAGGATCAACAGAAGAGCAACAAGAAGTGCTTGTTGTTTCTCTACCTGTCATACTCATGGACACATTCCCCTTTACCTCCAAGCAAGAAAAGGCACAGAATATGTATTTGCTGCTGCTGATATTAACGAAGCATTCTCTCCCGCAAACCAGCTCACTTTCTATAGAACCAGCAAACTGCAAGTTTTCTTTCATGAAAAAAGAAGACTAACTGCCGTGTGTGTGCGCGTGTGTGTGTGTGTGACAGAGAGAATGAATGAATGAAAGGAATTTATAGGTTTACACAAAGTTGAAAATGATACCAACTCTTTAATCAGTGCAAAGCAGAATTTGCTGCAGTTTACGTAAACCAGTAGCATTCTGAAGGATCAGATAAAAGCAGGCACCCCAATTGGCTTGCTTAAGAAATGTTTTATGAAGGGATGAGAGTAAGTTTAATTTTTGCTGGTAACCCACAGATTTGGTTATGTCAACATAGCATGAACAAAAAGGCGGGTACACAAGACCATGTTCCTGTCTGCATACTACATCCCATTTTTAGCATATAACACGTCTTAAATGTAACAGTAAAGAGGTTTAAAAGGACAGAGTTAGCTTGAAAAACATATTTTAAAAGTTTCATTTCCCCTGAATTAAGTTACTAGTGACATCTAAAAATCATTTTCATAATACATATGTAATTCTCTTGTTTTATCACTTATTCGGATATGCTAATTTTTTACAGAACAAGAGAGATTGGTATGTACACATCTTGGCACTTGCTGCTGCCCTCCCTCAGCATTCTGCCATCATCCTGCCCATGCACTCTAAAAGTGCACTCTCATTCTATGGGATGGCATATAAGGAGAGCAACTGCTCCAGTTTGTGTGTTAGAAGTGGGACTGTAATAAACAAGCAGGATATTTTTACTATATCAACACTAAATAGCATTTTGCATGGAGGTGGAGCTCCCCACCCCTCAACAGCATTTGGGTTCCCACATGAAAGTTTAGAAAGGCAGCTCCCTGCAACAGAATTTCAGGACAGTAGCCCAGCCCCCGCACCCCTAATGTAATACAGTAATAGGAATGTAGGGCTGGAAGGGACCTCCAGAGGTCCCCTAGCCCAGCCACTTGAACTAAGGCAGGACCACGTAAACCGAGACTATCCCTGACAGGTGTTTCTCCAACCTGTTTTTAAAAACTTCCAATGACGGGGATTCCACAACCTCCCTTGGAGGCCTATTACAGAACTTTAAAGTTGGAAAGTATTTACTAATATTTAATCTAAATCTCCCTTGCTGCAGATTATGCCCATTAGTTCTTGCCTTGCCTTGCCTTCTGTGGACATGGAGAACAACTATAGGTTGTCACTGTACTATTTATAACAGCTCTTGACACATCTGAAGATTCTTATCAGATCTCCCCCAGGAGCGGCGCCACAGTTTTTGGCGCCCTAGGCGCAGGGCTGGCTCTAGCCATTTCACCACCCCAAGCACGGCGGCACACCGCGGGGGGCACTCTGCCGCTCACTGGTCCCGCGGCTCCAGTGGACCTGCCGCAGGTGTCCCTGCGGAGGATCCGCTGGTCCCGCGGCTCCGGTGGACCCGTGCCTGCGGCAGGTCCACCGGAGCCGCGGGACCAGTGGACCCTCCGCAGGGACACCTGCGGCAGGTCCACCGGAGCAGCATGCCGACCTTCCAAATCCTGCGGTCGCCTAAATGGAAGCACTGGCCCTGATCTCCCCATAGTCTTTTCTCGGCACTAAACATGAGCAATTTTTTTAACCTTTCTTCATAGGTCAGGTTTTCTAAACCTTTTATAATTTGCGTTGCTCTCCTCTTGACTCTCTCCAATTTGTCCATATCGTTCCTAAAGTGTGATGACTAGAATACGACACAGTATTCCAGCTGAGGCCTCACCTGTGCTGAGGAGAGCTGGATACATACCTCTCTATCCTGTTAATACATCCCAGAATATTAGCCTTTTTCACAACTGTATCACATTGCTAACTCTTATTCAATTTGTGATCCACTAGAATCCCCGTTATCCTCCATGGTTTCCCCACAAGCTGCTCTTACTGATTTTAATTATTTGCATTTATGGATTTTAAAATGACACAAAAGTAAAATCAGAAAAATTACAAAACTCCCAAACATTTTGCAAAGTCCCAGACTGGTATACCACTGCTCCCCTACAACATGTCCTTACTGATTTCATGTTTTCATTTATGTAACAGAGAAATTCTTCCTGTATTACATGTATACCTCTACCCCGATATAACGCTGTCCTTGGGAGCCAAAAAATCTTATTGCATTATAGGTGAAACGGCGTTATATTGAACTTGCTTTGATCTGCCAGAGTGTGCAGCCTCACCGCCATGGAGCGCTGCTTTACTGCGTTATATCCGAATTTGTGTTATATCGGGTCGCATTATATTGAGGTAGAGGTGTAATTCTTCACTGTTGTCATTGATGACATAAATAAGAATTCATCTGAAGGAATTTATCATGTCTACATAGTAATCTTTTACAAGTGTGACACAAGGGCTTTTCTAACTTCTAATCATCTCTGACGAAGTGGGTATTCACCCACGAAAGCTCACGCTCCAAAACCTCTGTTAGTCTATAAGGTGCCACAGGATTCTCTGCTGCTTTCACAATATAAACTGCAGTTCAGTGACCAAAATATTCTAGTACTAATCACACAGTTTTATTCCAATATTTTATTCTATTATATTCTAGTATTGTCACATAATTTTAACATTTGACTACACTGAAGAAATACATCTGTAACAAGACAATTAAAAATCCAATCTACTGACCACAAAAATAATCAGGCTACTTTTAGAAGACAACTTACATTACATGGGACCATTAAACTTACATTAAACACAAGTTGTAAGAGAATATAAAAAATAATAATAATGTGTATCTAAATGATTAAACTGAATTTATAAATCCTGAATAATTATTTCAATACATGGCATCTTAACTATCTCTATAAATACTCCAGAGGCATTAACTGGTGGTAGCTTATGCTTCAGTGCTGTAAACAAGTATCTTTTCTTGCTTACAAAGTATCCTGGGTTGTTGTAATTTGACTCCTTCCACAAAGCTTTAAATGAGAGAGAGATATATATGAGTGAACACAGCTGCTAAGTAAGTCAGTATGTGTGTGAAGCAGTAACCCAGATAGCTTATCTGACATTTTGTTAGGGGTACTATTTTCTAAGTTTACTGTAGGCTGTTAGCACAAATTCAGAAGGATTAACCTTTGGCACTGTAGTGCTGAAGTCCTGAAGACACACATAAGATATTGGAAGCACAACCCAGTAATTTATTATTATTACACTGATAAGTACAGAGAAGTGTTTTTAATAGTCAACCATGAAAAGTAGAAGCAGCCTTAGGAAGTGATAACATGTTTCTAATTTACAAATATACAGCATCCTATCTGAAAAACTTTTGATAGCTTTAGTGTATTATATGATTTATGACAATACTTGTAGTATTCCTTAGCTGACCTTTAATTACTTTAGAAAAAATTTAAATAGATGTAGAGTATTTAAAGCAACATATTCCTTTAAATTATTTTTTAAAACTATGAGTATTAGTATAAAGATATAAAAAACAGTTACTAACCTTCTCATAACTGTTGTTCTTCGAGAGGTGTTGCTCATATCCATTCCAATTAGGTGTGCGTGCGCCGCATGCACAGCCGTCGGAAAGTTTTTCCCCTAGCAGCACCTGGTGGGTCCGCTATGGAGACCCCTGAAGTGGCGCCTTCATGGCACTCAATACATGACTCTGCTGACCCGGCGCCTCCTCAGTTCCTTCTTGCCGGTTACTCCGACAGAGGAGAAAGTCAGTGTGCTTGGAATGGATATAAGTAACACATCTCAAAGAACAATGGTTATGAGATTCATATCGATTTCAATTAGTGACTCCCAAGCCTTATCTAGGCAGTGGGATCGGTGTTATGGAATCGCTGATTGAAGCACCCCTCTGCTGAAAACTGCATCGTCTCTGGCATGCCGGATGATGGCGTAATGAGAGGTGAAAGTTGCTGCCCGGCAGATTTCTGGTATCAGGACCTAGGCCAGGAATGCCACTGATGAGGCCTAGGCCCTTGTGGAGTGTGCAGCAGGAGCCGGGGCTGGTATTTTGGCCAGCTCATAGCACATGTGGATGCATGACATGATGCAGGAAGATATTTTCTGAGATGAGACTGGGAGTCCTTTCATCTGGTCTGCCAGCGCTATGAACAACTGGTTCAATATCCTGAACGGCTTAGTGTGTTCAATGTAGAAAGCTAGTGCTTGCCGAACATCGAGGGAGCGCAGCCTCTGCTCATGGCTACTGGCATGAGGCTTAGGGTAAAAAACAGGCAGGAAAATATCCTCACTAGTGTGGAAGTGTGACACAACCTTAGGAAGAAAGGCCGGGTGAGGTCTGAGTTGCACCTTATCCCTGTGGAAAACCATATGAGGGGGGTCTGTGGTAAGGGCCTTTAACTCAGACACCCTCCTTGCTGATGTAATGGCGACCAGAAAGTCTACCTTCCTGCAGTTCAAATGGGGGCCCCATTAGCCTGGAGAGGACCAGGTTAAGATCCCATGCGGGGAAAGGCTGTCTGATCTGCAAACGTATGTGTTCCAGACCCTTGAGGAACTGATCAACCACAGGGCTGGTGAAGATGGAGCGACCAGATGCTCCTAGGTGGAAGGTCGAGATAGCAGCAAGGTGTACCTTTATGGAGGACGCTGCCAGGCCTTGCCGTTTCAGGTGCAGAAGGTAATCTAAGATGAGAAGTGCCTGGAGAGAGGGTATATGACGCTGGTCACACCAACCAGTAAATCGCTTCCACTTTGCCAGATATGTGGCTCTAGTGGAGGGCTTCCTGCTGCCAAGTAGGACCTCCCTTACTTGTTCTGAGCACAGAACCTCCATGGGGTTCAGCCATGAAGCTTCCAAGCCGTGAGGTGGAGGGACTGCAGGTCGGGGTGACGAAGGCGACCATGGTCCTGAGTGATTAGGTCAGGGAGGCGAGGCAACGTGACCAGGGTGTCCACTGACAGTTCTAGGAGTGTGGTGTACCAATGTTATCGAGGCCACACTGGTACTACTAAAATGATCTCTGCCCCATCCCTGCGGACCTTGAGTAGGACCTTGTGCATGAGAGGGAATGAGGGAAAAAGTGTAGAGCAGGTGGCCTCCCCAGGGTAGCACGAATGAGTCCATGATTGATCCCATCTCTGGAAGGAGCAGAACACCGGACACTTCCTGTTGTTCTGGGTGGCAAACAGGATGACCTGTGGAAACCCCCATCTTTGGAAGACAAGGTGTATGACATCCAGCCTGATGGACCACCCATGATTGTGGAAGGACCTGCTGAGATGGTCCGCCAGTGCGTTCTGAACTCCTAGCAGATAGGATGCTTCCAGGTGAATGGAATGGGCTATGTAGAACTCCCACAGCCGAGGGCTTCCTGGCATAGGGGAGAGGACCAGGCTTCACCCTGCTTCTTGATGTAAAACATGGCAGTGGTGCCCTTCAGAACTGCTACACACCAACCTTGCAGTTGGACCTGAAAGGTCTGGCATGTTAGTCGCACTGCACTCAGCTCCTTGATGTTGACATGCAGGGAGAGCTCATCCTGCGACCAGAGGCCCTGCATTTGGAGGTCTAACAAATGTGCACCCCATCCCAGAGATGACGTGTCCATTACTAGGCACAAGGAAGTCTGAGGTCTGCTGAAGGGGACTCCTTCGCACAGTCTCCAAGGATTGAGCCACCACTGAAGGGACTCGAGCACCTGCTCTGGCACCGTGACCACTGAATTCAAGCTGTTGCATATCAGGCAGTAGGCTGAAGTGAGCCAGGCCTGTAAAGGCCTGAGCATCAGTCTGGCATGCCAGGTCATGTAAATGCAGGCTGCCATGTAGTCAAGGAGACTCAGGTGACCCCTTGCTGTAGTAGCTGGGTATTGCCTGAGGCCCTGAATGATGTCTGTGATGGCTTGGAAACGGGGCTCTGGCAAAAGTGCTCTTGCCTGAACCCAGTTCAACACCACCCTAATGAATTCTATTCTTTGGGTCGGTTCCAAGGTTGACTTCCTCAAGTTTAGGAGGAGACCCAGTCTCTCAAATGTGGATCTGACCAAGCTGATTTGAGACTCCACCTGCCCCCTGGTATGGCCCCTGAGCAGCCAGTCTTCGAGGTATGGGTATACTTGCACACGCTTCCGATGGAGGAAAGTGGCCATGATCGACATGCACTTGGTGAACACTCGGGGGGCGGGGGGGGGGGTGTTGAGAGGCCGAATGGATTGACCGTGAATTGATAATGCTTGTGGTCAAACACAAAGCTTAGGAATCGTCTTTGTGCAGGTTGAATAGCTATATGGAAGTACGTGTCTTTCATGTTGAGGGTGGCATACCAGTCTCCAGGGAGGGACTAATGATGCCCAGGGAGACAATGCGAAGTTCAACTTTACCATGAACTTGAGTCCTTGCAGATCTAGAATGGGTCTGAGACACCCTTTAGCCTTGGGGATTAGAAACATTGGGAGTAGAATCCCTTGCCCCTGAGCTCCTGAAGGACCTCTTCCACTGCTCCCATGACAAGGAGCACTTGCACCTCCTGGATAAGGAGTTGCTCGTGAGAAGGGTCCCTGAAGAGGGGTGGGAGGGAGGGCAGGAGCAGAAATGGAGAGAGTATCCCAGTTCCATTGTGCAGAGGACCCAGTGATCCGAAGTTATTTGGGACCAAGCATGGTATACGTGGGACACGATTCAAAAAAGACAGTGAAGGATCCAGAAGTGAGGATGGTGTGCCATCCTCAGGCACACCTTCAAAAGGCCTGTTGGAACCCAATGATGGTTTATTTTGGCCCTCCCCCTTCCTGGATGGGGGACTGGAAGACTTTTGTCTGCCATTCCTACCCCTTCTCCTATAAAAATCCTGCCTCGGCTGAGGAGGATAGAAGTGTTGCCGTTGCTGCTGCGGCTTGAAATGTTTATGTTGCGTTACCAGGATGTGCATACCTAAGCATTTCATGGTAGCCCTTGAGTCCTTTAGACTATGCAGCCTAGAGTCAGTCTGCTCTGCAAACAGACCTACCCCATCAAAAGGCAGGCCCTGTACAGTCTGTTGAACCTCGAGCGGGAGTCCTGAGGCTTGCAGCCATGAGCTACGCCTCATGACGACACTGGAGGACAAGGTGCATGCCACTGAGTCCGCAGCATCCAGTGAGACCTGTATAGAGGTCAGTGCCACTGCCTTGCCCTTCTCCGCTATCACTCCAAACTCCTCCCTGGACTCAGTAGGCACTAGCTCCTTAAACTTGAGCACTGAGTTCCAAGAGTTGAAGCTGTATCTACTCAGAATTGCCTGCCAGTTGACAAACCTGAGTTCCAACCCCCCCAATAAAATATGGGGAAGGTGTCCCTGCCTCTCCTTCTCATTTACTGCAGCCACTACCACCAAGCAATGCTGCGGATGTGTGAAAAGGTATTCGTATCCATTAGATAGGATGAAATACTTCCTCTCCACACCCTTTGTGGTGGGAGGGATGGAGGCTGGGGTCTGCCAAATGGTCTTAGCATTGGCCTGTATGGTCTTGATGAGGGGTAGAGCCACCCTCAATGGCCCTTCTGGGGCCAGGATGTTGACCATTGGGTCCTCCGACTCCACCACCTCCACGCCCATATTTCACGCCACCCTGCAAAGGAGGTCCTGGTGGGTGCAGCTGTTTATGGGGGGCGGTCCGGAGACGGAGGTGCCTGCAACCGCCTCATCTGGGGAGGAAGACAAGGAGGCTAATGGTGGAACAGGGTCCTCCTGACCTTCTTGGTTTCCAGGGGTCTCCTGTCCTGCCTCTCTGACTGGGTCAGCCACATCTGGATCAGGCTCAGAAACTGGGGTTGCTTCCAGGGGAGGGCAAGCAAACGGTACCTCCTCAGCACCCCTAAAGGTGGGGCAACTGGCGGAAGCCTCCAGCACTCACATTTCAGAGATCGCCAAATGGGAACCTTTAGATTGGGTGCCCTGGGCCTGGTGGTAGACCCATGGGGTCCAAAACAGCCACTGCACTGGTCCCCTGCCACTGTGCAGGCTATGGCTCTGACCCCACCTCAGGCTTTCCATGGACCAACCAATGCTGGCCCTGCTCCAAATATCCAGACACTGTTTCTGAGTCTGAAGATGGGGACCAGGACAGTGATGTCCAGGGCAGCGCTGAGCAGAGCTGGACTGGTGGGTGGCACCACACTGGGGAGTGGTGTCGCGATGCTGGGGAGCAGTGCTGCAATCTGGAGTGGTGCCATGAGCGGGATCTGTGTGAGGTTGCTGATTGGTGCCAGAATGACCGGTGCTGGGAGTAGGACCTGCTGCACGACGGGGACCAACACGAGGATCAGCATCACAAGCAGGAGTGCTGGTGCAACCTGGAGCGGTGCCGCAATTATGACCGATGCCAAAATAGTGAGTGGTGCCAGGACTCCAATCAGTGACAGGACTCCAATTGGTGTCATGATTCCATCAGCAGTACCGAGGGATGGAGCATTGCCAGTTTGCCTCTAGATATTGCAGAGCCAGAAGCTTGGCACAAAGTGCCAGGGACTGCAGCGCAGTCATGGCAATGAGGTTCCTCATGGCCTCAAAGGTGTCTGGGGTCGATGGCAATTTCACCTCCTCAATGACTTGGCCCCGGGAGTCCAATGGCACTGGTCTCTAGGACGTGCCCCATTGGCCGGCTCCAAAGGGGTGGATCTCTGAGTCGGAAATCCACTTCTCCCTTGCTTCTGGTGCCACTTCTGCGCTGGGGAATGGGACCAGTGCTGGGTCAATCCTGCCGGTTTCAGCACCGGGAAGTGGCAGTGCCACTGGTCTCTGTCAGTCTTTCTGCAGTGCTCCTTCTACCACCGCTGCTGGGACACTGCGCACCAATGAGCTCGGTGCTGGGTCTTGCTGCGCCAATGTAGGTTGTGATCTGAGTGCTACCTCCATAAGGAGCTGCTTGAGGTGAAAGTCTCGCTCCTTTTTCATTCTGGGGCGGAACCCTTTACAAATCTTGGTGTGCTTCCCTCAGACACTTTAAACAAGTGTTGTGGGGGTCACCCATTGGCATGGGCTTGTTGCAGGACTTGCAGGGCTTGAACTCCTGGGACTTACGCATGTAAGTCCCTCAGAGAGAACATAGTTGGGATGGAAGGTAACCCCCCCAGTCCAATATCTAACTCACCACTAACTGTAATAACTAAGAACTAACTAAGAAGTACAAAGTACAAACAATCCAAATAGAAGCTAGGGAAACATGGAGAACTTGCAAAGCAAGACGCCACAGTTCCAACAACCGTCACTGACAGTAAGAAGGAACTGAGGAGGCGTTTGGTTGGCAGGGTCATATAGTGAGCGCCATGAAGGCACCATTCTAGGGGGCTCCAACAGCCGACTCGATGGGTGCTGCTAGAGAAAAAACTTTCCGATGACTGTACACGTGGTGCACACACACCTAACTGGAATTGATATGAGCAAGCACTCAAAGAATTTTTCATTCTCAGGTACCGTATGCATGAATATGCAAAATTACATTGATCACCTTTAACATTTCCAGTTACTTAAAGCCTGTTCTTACAGAGATTTGTACATGTGCTTAACTTTTCCCACTGTGAGCAGTCCATTGCCTTCAACAACACATGCACACGCCTTTGCAGGATCAGGACGTAGTACAATTAAACATGACACAGAATACTGTAAGAAATGATGTACCATTACCTAAGAAAACAGATAAGATTTTTGAGGAGAAATGTATTTTGCATTTTAATGCAGGCTTTTAGTAGTTTAAAATACTCCAATTCAAATGGGCAAACAATAACAGTGGGAATAAAAAATTGTGTGTGTTAATTGTAGATTATTTTTGTGATTTTTTAAAAACACTAATAATAGTATTGCTTTTATTGTTATTAAATATTTTAAAAAGAATTGAAGTAAGCAATAGAGAGGATGGGAAGTTCGTTTCACACCAACATCTCAAAAAGCTTCTTTGAGGAATGAGAAAAGGAAAAAAAATATTGAATATAAATTTGGCATGCACAGATGCAAAGAAAGATGTAAAGTTCTACTTTGCCTCTAGAGGTATAAGCTATGTATTGTATATGTAGCAGCTAAAAATGTTTATCTTTTTAATTATGGATAGATGCTTCAGCACTGTTATTTTTGGTAACACAGTCATAAATAGTGGAGGACTAACCACCTCCTCCTTAGCCACAAAGAAAACTACCTGGAGCCTATCCTGAAAACAGCTGTTCCTGAAAGTACTCCCTATGACTACAGAATCAGGTCACTACTTCTCTAGTGCCATTTTTTTTTGTGGGGAGTGGGGTGGGGAAAGAGAACAAATCAGCATTTTGTTATGTTTATGCTATAATGCATCGTGGCATTACATAGTAGCCTGAGAGAGTGTTTTCAAGTCAAGCTACGTCTACAGAAATACCTCTATATAATGTTCTGATAATGGGGTTCTGGCCAGGGACTTGGGAGATGCAGGTTCAGTTTCTTGCTCTGCCATAGCTTTCTGGGCATACCTGGGTGAGTCAGTCTGTTTGTGCCTCAGTTCCCCTTCTGTAAAATGGGGATCACAGCACTTGCCTACCTCACAGGGGTGCAGTGAGAGCTAAGACACTACAATGATGGAGCCCACATATGGCAAGGGGGGGGGGAGAGAGAGAGAGAGAGAATGTTTAAAAACGGGATACCAGTAAACCAAACAAAAATGCGCAAACAAGAAGAATTTCCCCCACAACCAATATGTAGGAAGAGGAGAGAGAAATTTCACAGATGACATTTCTACTATGAATTTTTAGGAAAAGCTTTACAAAAGGAGGGATAGCTCAGTGGTTTGAGCATCGACCTGATAAACCCAGGGTTGTGAGCTCAATCCTTGAGAGGGCCACTCAGGGATCTGGAGCAAAAATATATATTAAATGGCAAAAAACAATGTTAATTGCACAGTGAAGGCTGTTTGGTGGTATGTAATCCCCTTTCAGAGCACTGAACTGAGCAAAACTAAAACTTCTGAAAACCATAAAACGCAGAATTAAGGTTGTCTCCCCTTTTTCTCTCATACACCAGTTGTGCCCTACCAGCTCTGCTTCAGCAAACTTCTCCAGCCATGTCCTGACCCATTCACTGTGTTCCCCTGTCCAACTTGGCCCCTCCCCACTACTGTACCCAGGGTCCCCACAGCAAGCAGGAAATGCATCTCCCTGAAGTCTTCACTCCATGGTAAACAAACATTTATATTGCTGTTACTTTCCTCCCTCTTATAACCCAATTCCTGCAGTCCCTGGAGGAAAGGACAACTATAAGTGTTCCTGGTTGCATTCCACTGTAGTTGGAGGATGGAGATATGGCAGAGTTAGCAAGAGAAATTACAGACAGCATTTCTGTTAAAAAAAACAAAACAAAACACAAACATTTGAGAAAAAGACCCTGCAACCGCTGTCCAACAGATGAACCCCATCTCCAAAACACAGTGAGGTGTTGTGACGGTGCTGTGGGAGCCAGCTGAGGTCACTCAATCAGGGTGAACTGCAAACAAAACGGGGCAGATGAACCCCAAACGCTGCTGGTTATTCCAATACTTAGATTTACTAACCAGCACAAAATAGCTTCTACAGTACCTCACTGGTTACTTAGAAGTCCAAACAAAGCAGTTCCCTTAAAGTACCCAGCCTCAGGCCTCCGTCCAGACACACCTGTCAGATACGATGATGATTCCTGAATAATCTTACTTCATCATATGAAAGAAAAGGTTCTTCCAATCCCAAAGGATCAGCCACATACCCAGGTTCAATTATAACTTAGATCTCACCCAAAATACACACTACAGCCAATTCTTATTAACTAAGCTAAAATTTATTTAAAAAGAAAAGAGAGTGAGTGTTGGTTTAAAGGATCAATATACATACAGACTTGAATTCAATTCTTGAGGTTCAGATACATAGTAGAGGTGAGCTTGTAGTTGCCAAAAGTCCTTTTAGAAATAGTCCATAGGTTATAGTCCAATTTCCATATTCAGGGTGGTTCCAGTCAATGACTGGGGATCTCAATCCTTGCGGCTTAAGGTTTCCCCTTCTTGAAACCCAAAGGAGATCTGAGATGAAGCAGGATCATGTCCCAGGCTTCTTATACATTTCCAGCAGCCTTTTGGCCTAAGAAAACCAATAGGTTTAACTCCTTCTCCCAAACATCCTGGCAATTTGCATAGAGTAATTTATTCATTAAACAGTTCAGATACAGGTTACCACAACCTTCAAAGAGACACATAGACAATAACACTATTTCACTCAAGTATCATCATGAATGTTAATATTCCTTTTTTGATCTTTGAATTAAAACTACAGCAATAGACAAGACTTGTTTGCTTATATCACAGAACCTGAGCAAACATCTCCTCTTCTACCTCTAACAATGCAGACTTGCATTTCAAAGCTCTATTCATTTACATATCTTCCTAACCAGTCCTTAAGGTTCACCCTTGGGAAGGGTCAGTCAGTGAGGTGAGTTAATTAACTCTTTCTGGTCCTGTCATCTTTCAATGAGCTATTATATTACACTCATAACGTCACAGGTGTCAAAGTTGTTTATGTTTCTATGCCATAAAGTTCATTTTCCAGTATGCCATAAATAAGACTGCACGTTTCTCACAGCAGGAAAAAAGTCATAGATAGCATGATTTTCCTGTGTGTCTTGGATTTTTTTCTGCTTCTGTGACTCATACTGCAATAATGGCTACTGCAGCTTCTGTCCTGCAGGGCTGGGCCCAGCTCCTTGCTCTGGTTCCCTTCCCATGGGGGAAGAGATTAGGATTGTGGTGCCAGGATTGAGGCTACTGATGCGGGTTGTCAAGCCATTTATAAAAAAAATCACAGAGTAGGAATTAAATCACGACTTTTGCTGAATTTATCATGACTGCTCTGTGATTTTAGACAAAAAAAAGGTCATGACAAATCTGCAGACCTAGCCATGAACTCTCAGATTTCCCAATTAATGTTCTTCCAACACTTATTATGTATCTCTCTCATGCAGTGTTGAGATGCACTGTCTGAGGGTGGATTGCAGAAAGGATGAGGAACAAAGTGGTTGGGGAGCACTGTCAGAGCTGTGGGAGGTAAGCGGTTGGGATACACTGTCAGAGCTGTGGGGCGTAGGGGATTGGGGTAAGCTGGCAGAGCTGTGGGATGCAGGCAAGTTGGGGTGTAATGTCAGAGCTTGGACTTCAGGAAGGTTGGGGTGCATTAGCAGGGTTTGGGTGCAAGTAGGTAGAGGTACACTGGCAGAGCTGCATGATGCAGAGGACTTGGGGTACACTGGCAAAACTGGGAGTGCAGGGGGAACTGTGGGGTGCAGGAAGGTTTGGGTGTGCTGCAGATCCAAGGTAATTGGGATCCACTGGACGAGCTTGAGGTGCAGGTGTGTTGGGAGTCCAAGGCCAGATCTGGGGTTTTGGGGGCTAGGGGAGCTCCAGGGGTTTGGGGTGCACTGGCAAAGCAGGGGGGGTGCCATGCCTGCACCTGAGCCTCCAACCTCAGTCACCTTGCCCCATTATCCCCTGCCCCTCATTGCAGCCCTAAGCCCCCCCATCCCCATTCCTGTCTCCTAATATCTCTCCCTCCTGAGAAGCATTCACATTTCCTCTCCCCAAAGACTTTGATTACAGTCCTCCCCAAATGAAACTGCACCCATGACTCACAAACTGCAGTAGCCTCTAGCTGCTCAGTTCAAAACTCCTTTTGTCTTAGGTGGAAGCTAGTGACTAATGTATCCTTAGCTATGTTAATTTAAGGGTGAGTCTGTGATTCATCCAGTCATTAGTACCTCTCAGTGTAACAGTACAAGGCAGTAGAAGGGAACTTGGGAGGGGGGAGATTGGGAGGGGGGGGTTGTAACTTAAGAAACCTCTCAAATGACCCCAAATTTGGATCGCTAACACTGACCCCCACACCCATGAAGCCGAGGTGCTTATGAGCTAACATAGCCACAGACAATATAGCTAAAAGTATGCTCTACTACACGTTACTATTACCTTCAGCTCAACAGTAGTGACTTGAATTTTACATGTTCATGTTGTATCACTGTGACATTAGCCAGGGTGTAATCTGGACTGTGAAACAGCTGTGTCCTCTCAATTCTTAAACCTGAGGTGCCTTTTACACTGCTTTACTGTGAGAGCAACCACTCCAGATCTGACCACACACAGCCTCCAGCATGTAAATCACCCCCAGCTATACTGCATGAGTGCCATAGCCAGCCAGCCATGAATCATATTACAGAGCAACACCAGCAAATTCCAAGTTCCAGACTTGTGCCCAAAAATATGCATCCTGTACTGCCGAGTACCCTCTTGGACTATACAAGCTCATAGAAAGTCTGTCATTTCATTCATAGAAAATGATATGCACAAATCTAGTTATCCCAAATGAAGTTTCCAAAAACTTCAATCTAAACACACAGGTTTAGATAAAACAATAAAAGAAGTTTATTAACTACAGAAAGAAAGATTTTAAGTGATTAGAAGTAATGAGGCATAAAAGTCAGAACTGAATACACAGAAATAAAACTACTACCTAACTTAATAAGCTAAGTGAATTTAAAGTGAAAATTTTCAGAGTGGTAGCCGTGTTAGTCTGTATCAGCAAAAAGAATGAGGAGTCCTTGTAGCACCTTAGACACTAGCAAATGTATCTGAGCATAAGCTTTCGTGGGCTAACACACACTTCACTGGATGCATGCCATACCAACTGTAAAAAGAGTAATTAATTAAGGTGTGCTATTAGGTGAGCTATTATCAGCAAGAGAAGAAAAAACTTTTGTAGTGATAATCACTGATTATTGGCATAGCAACACCAATTTGTTCATGTTCTCTGTGTATATATATCTTCCTACTATATTTTCCACTGCATGCATCCGATGAAGTGTGTTTTAGCTCAAGAAAGTTTATGATCAAATAAATTTGTTAATCTCCAAGGTGCCACAAGTACTCATTCTTAAAGCAAAAAGGTTTCTCTCACCACATGCTTACACCAGTCTGGCTTCATTTCTTACAGCAATGACCCCTCCCCCCCAGTTCGATGATGCTTCTTTTGTCTTTCCAGTGTTGTTGATGCCGTAAATACACATGAGGGGAGAGAAGTTATTTGGGGCCTCTGTTCCTCATTTTTATCTCTCTTCCTCCGCTTTGAGAATCATCTTCAGGCAGTAGCCAGTCTGTTTGGACAGGAACCTCCAGCTGTTCCATTTCCAAGATGTAAATTTCTTGCTCACACCCTTCTTCAGGCCAAAGAATGGCTGTTTAACTAGGTGAGAATCCATTTGATTATACTGACACCTGGCTGAAGTGCTGGTTAGCCTTTTGTTTCTGGGGAAACTGGTTTGAAGCTGTTTCCCTAGACTATGAGTATGCCTTATATAGTAGACATACAATGTTGCCACACATTGTATCAAGACAATAATGTTCAGCAGATTATGAGTTTTCAAATGGTAACTCATAAAGTCTACTTTGTACAAAATTTACCATAGTCTTGTAAAAAGGATGAACATAAGGATACAGACTGTCATAATCACATAACTTTTTGCTTTTAAAAGTTGAATGGACAAGCCCATCAACATCTTTTGCAAGGCAATCTCAGGTATGGAGCAGCTGGCTCTCAATCATAAATAATGCAATGGAGATGGATTCAGAGTTTCAGGTATTAAATTCTGCCAGCGTGATTTTTTTTAAAGGAACTTCAACTGAATAATCATTCATGAATTAATGAGCAAATTGAGGTCAGTCTCTTCCTGTGGTAAACTCTACTGTTTCTGAAGTAAGATTTAGGAGATTCACAGAGTTTGAAATAAATGGAACAACAACGAAGGAAAAGGTCAAACCAGTGATTAGAAGACTGCACTGAAGCTGGGGTAGGTGTATAAAAAAAGCAAAGGTAGTGTGCACATGCTTGTGTATGTAAAGCACACAGAGAACTACACACACACACACGCACAGGAAACCCAAAAAACTTTGTAATGAAGAAACTTTGGAAAGTCTGCCAGTGTGATCCGTCTGCAGTTGTTACTTTTTCCTTGAAATCAATGGATAAAGAATGAAGCAAATCCAATACTCTCCCATCGCATCTGAACTGACCCAGTACTCCCTGAAAGTAGACCCAGCAATCTCTACTCTAGGTTACCCATGTTCCTAGTATAATGCATTTTAAAAACCTTATTTACTTTACAACAATAATTTAAGTTATATATTATCGATTTATAGAAAGAGACCTTCTAAAAATGTTAAAATGTATGACTGGCACACGAAACCTTAAATTAGAGTGAATAAATGAAGCCTCAGCACACCACTTCTGAAAGATTGTCGACCCCTGCTCTAATATTTAGCATAAGGAGTTAAAACTCACCCTGTGTCTCTAATATCCTGGGACAAACAGGGCTACAACTACACTGAAGACATATTCCAAGCTAAGGGACCATTAAAGGTGAAGTGGCAGAGGTGCTAATGGGCCTCTTCACCTTGAATGATCCCACAGAATGTTAACCAATTATGCTAAACAATCCGTTCCATCTTACATTTATCTGTGATACTCTGAGTACCTTTCTCAGACGTCAAGAAAACCTCCATATTGCTCAAAATTTTCTCTCTCTCACCAATGGAAGTTGGTCCAATAAAAGATATTTCCTCATCACCCTGTCTCTCAAGGAATGCCATGGTCAGACAATATGATGAGCACACATGCACACTTGCCGTATCTATGCAAGTCTTAGAATAACTTCTTAAAGTATCTGAGTGCATGAAGTGAGGGAGATGTTTCTGATTTAGCCTCTTCCCCTATTTTAACAATAATTATCTCGATACTCAAATGAAAACAAAAATAAAATGATTTAATGCATGCAAATTAACTAGATTAAAAATAGTCATGATTAATCTCAGTTTTAATAGCACCATTAAATAATAGAATATCAATTTAATATAAATATTTTTGAATGTTTTTCTACATTCTCATCAGTGATTTAGATAATGGCATAGAGAGTACACTTATAAAGTTTGCAAATAATACCAAGCTGGGAGGGGTTGCAAGTGCTTTGGAGGATAGGATTAAATTCAAAATGATCTGGACAAACTGGAGAAATGGTCTGAAGTACATAGGATGAAATTCAATAAGGACAAATGCAAAGTACTCCATTTAGGAAGGTACAATCAGTTGCACACATATAAAATGGGAACTGACTGTCTAGGAAGGAGTACTTCAGAAAGGGATCTGGGCATCATAGTGGACCACAAGCTAAATAGGAGTCAACAGTGTAACATTGTCGCAAAAAAAGCAAACATCCTTCTGTGATGTATTAGCAGGAGTTTTGTAAGCAAGACACGAGAAGTAATTCTTCTGCTCTACTCGGTGCTGATTAGGCTTCAACCATAGGCACCAACTCCATGGGTGATCCGGGGCTGGAGCACCCACAAGGAAAAATTGGGGGGTGCTCTGCACTCACCAGCAGCTCCCGCCCTATCTCCCTGCCCCAGCTCCCCTCCGCCTCCTCTGAGCACGCCACGTCTCTGTTTCTCCCCCAAGCTCCCAGTGCTTGCTGCCACGAAAGTGGTGAGGGGTCATCCAATGACATTAATGGACAACAGGTTTAATACAAATATGAGGAAGCACTTTTGCAAACAATGCACAATTAACCTGTGGAACTTACTGTCATGCCGTGTTGTAATGGTCAAAAGTATAAGTGGGCTAAAAAAAGAACAAGCTAAGTTCATGGATGATAGGCCTGTCATAAACAGATGGTTAAGGGTTAATGTCTCTTTTACCTGTAAAGGGTTAAGAAGCTCAGGCCACGTCTACACTACGGGATAAAATCGAATTTGCTAAAATCGGTTTTATAAAACTGATATTATAAATTCGATTTCATGCGGCCACACTAGGCACAGTAATTCGGCGTTGTGCGTCCATGCTCCGAGGCTAACGTCGATTTCTGAAGCGTTGCATTGTGGGTAGCACTTCCATAGCTATCCCATGAGTTCCGCAGCTCCCCGCCCTTGGAATTCAGGGTTGAATCATTAATTGTCAGGGGGGTTCTGGTAAATGTCGTCAGTCATTCCTTCTCCGGGAAAACATCAGCTGACAATCCTTTCGCGCCGTTTTTTCCCTGGATTGCCCTGGCAGACGCCATAGCACGGCAAACCATGGATGGCCCCGTTCAGCTTTTTTTTTTTTCCGGCACCGTAATGTGTACTGGATGCCGCGGACAGAGAGGCGATACTCCAGCGCTACACAGCAGCATCACTTGCTTTGCATGATAGCAGAGATGGTTACCAGTCGTTCTGTACCCGTCTACTGCTGGAGTAACCTGGCAAATGAGAATGACGGTTATCTCTCCCCTCCTGTACTGTCCGCTGCTATCATGAGTGCCCCTGGCTGAAAATTTGAAAGCAAAATTGGGATTGACTCAACTTGGGACTGAGTCAATCCTCCTTATGGTTCTAAAAATAGAGTCCAGTCCTGCCTAGAATAAGGGGCAAGTGTATTAGAGGACAGTGTATCAGAGAGCACAGCTGCTCCGTGTCAGTATTCACAAGGGGGTGCCCCTGCAACAACCGCACCGTTGCTTCCCTCCTCCCCAACTCCCTGGCTACGTGGCAGTGTCCCCCCCTCCCATTTGTGTCCTGAAGTTAAATAAAGAATGCAGGAAAACGCTGATAGTGAATACAAATGAGAGGGGAGGCAGGCACTTGGAGGCAGCCTCCCAGGGCATGACAGTCCAGGCAGTACAGAATCTTTCTTTTACACAGGAAGGGAGGGGGGGCTGAAGTTCCCCCAGTTGCTATGATGAAGACGGTTATTCCAGCCGTTTCTGGTCATCTAACTGAGTAATGGAGTCAATTCCCATTTTTACTCCCATTTTACCCAGGCGCCCCCGCCAGCCTACCTCAAGCCAGCCAGAGGCACTTTCACGGCTTGATGCGAGACGGATATCAGTGATATTGTACCGTCTACCACCGGGAGCGAAGAGATAGAGAGTGGATACTGCTCTTCACTGCGTGCAAGCATCGACGTCTACCCAGACCGCATTCAGTACACATGGGTGAATTGGAAAGTAGTCAAGAATGATTTTTTTCCTTTCACGTGGTGGGGGGGGAAGTGAAATGCAGGAGCTGTTCCCTGAACCACGCCAGACACTGTGTTTTGAGCTACCAACATTGGGAGTCAGCCAGAATGCAGAATACTTTTCAGGAGACTGCTGTGGACTGTGGTGATAGCTGGAGTCCTCAGTCCCCCTCCCTCCCTCAATGAGCGTCCATTCTTGAGTCTCTCGGCTTCCCGCTACGCTTGTCACGCAGCGCTGTGTATCCTGTGAGAATTTTTTTTCAAACCCTTTGGCATTTCGTGTTTCCTGTAACGGCGCTCCTGATACAACAGATTTGTCCTCCCCATACAGCGATCAGATCTAGTTATCTCCCGTACGGTCCATGCTGGAGCTCTTTTTGGATTTGAGACGCATCGCCACCCACTTTATCCGTGCTGATCAGAGCTCCACGCTGGGCAAGCAGGAATGTAATTTCTAAGTTCGCGGCGGCTTTTCCCTGTTTACTGCACCATGCATCCGGTTCAGATTGCTGTCCAGTCCAGTGGGTCAGTGTGCAGTCTGAGATTACCGGCCGGAGCGCCGAATAACGTCGATTTCCGTTTCCACACTAACCGTAATCCGAATTGTTAATATCGAATTTAGCGCTACTCCTCTCGTCGGGGTGGAGTACAGAAATCGATTTAAAGAGCCCTTTATATCGATGTAAAGGGCGTTGTAGTGTGGACGGGTACAGCATTAAATCGATTTAACGACCATTAAATCGATTTAAACGCGTAGCTTTTAATTTTTACCTTTTCTTTCTTTAATTAAAAGCTTTCTCTTTTAAGAACCTGATTGATTTTTCTTTCCCTTGTCTTAAGACCCAAGGGGATTGGGTCTGAACTCACCAGGGATTGGTGGGGGGAAAGAAGGGGGGAAGGTGAAAACAAACATAAGACTAATCCGCCTTTCCTGGCTATTACTTACTATTTTGAAACATAAGAGACTGATTCAGAAAGATTGGAGAAAATCTGGTTGTACGTCTGGTCCCTCTTAGCCCCAAGAGCGAATAACGAACAAAACAAACAGCACGAATAAAGACTTCCCTCCACTAAGATTTGAAAGTATCTTGTCCCCCCATTGGTCCTCTGGTCAGGTGTCAGCCAGGTTTACTGAGCTTCTTAACCCTTTACAGGTAAAAGAGACATTAACCCTTAACCATCTGTTTATGACAAGGTCCATCAATGGTTATTAGCCAAGAAAGTCAGGAGTGCAATGCTATGCCCAGGGTGACCCTAAACCGTTGACTACCAGAAGATGGGAGAGGAAGACAGTGGTAGATTACTCCACATCCCCTCTTCTGTACATTCCCCTTAAGATCCAGTACTGGCCACTTTCAGAAACAGGATACTGGGCTAGATAGACCATTGGTCTGATCCAGCATGAAAGTACTTATGCTCTTGGAACTTTCCTCAGAATACTTTGCATCAGGAAAATCTGGTGGAGTCACATGCCACTGTGGAGCAGAAAGAACTAGAGAGAACTTCAGAAAGTGGGACATTCCCCAACAGGTCTGGTTCTCCCCTCAACCTGCAATTAAGCTGAAATACCTAATATAACAGATCACTGAACCTTAGAACAAAGAATACTGTAATGACAATCAAATTTTCATTTTCAGTGCTTTCTTTTATTAAATGTCGGTTATCTTTGAAGTTACCAGTAATATATACAGTACTGTGTGTATTCAATGGCTGTCTCTCTTGGGCCATTATTGAAATATCTCCAGGCAGTCACCAATCACTTAGAGATAACAAGTACGTCATGCATTATTCCTTAAATCGGTTAACCAACTGAATAATAATGTTCCTCAGAAATATCCTTGCAATGAAATGACCAATTATAATATGTAGTAGGGTCTTGTTTGTGGTTAGGAACAAGCTTCGTTTATCTAAGAAACCAATATTTTAGAGAACCTTAATGTGATTCATATGTACTGAGGCATCTATTATGGTATAACCACTGACTGCATTTAGAAGTTATAATGATTGATTGCAGTCAAGAACAGCTGTTTATTTTATTACTTAATTTACAATTCAGGATTATGATTAATTTTCTCCACTTTTTCTCTATGAAAAGATATATAATAAACATGTGGCCTGACACACTGCAAGAAATTGCATTGAAATTAGGTTGGAGTGCTGAGCAGAGCACTTGTGAAATGAGACCATTATTTAGGGGCCTCTTCCATTCACTTCATGGTACATGCTACTTTGACAGAAAAGATAGAATATAAAAAGCATTTTAGCAGGAGCCACTGGGTATCAAATTAGTTTAAGGGTATGATTTTGGGGTATCTGTAGATAACTCCACTTGCTGTTATTGTGGATAAAAATGCTACCATGAAGCAATCTAATTAAGTGACAAAACAAATTAGGTCTACATAGTATTATTTCTCCCAGAAATAACTGTGCTCTATAGCAAAATATTGCACATAAAATATAGCTCAAGTTTGGATCCCTTTAAAAACCAGAGCCTAAATATTATAAATGTATTCCTGGAAATGGTGGGCTTGCCTTCTACTGCCCCCCTGCTTTCCATGTGTGACTCTACAAAGGTCTGTCTCAGTTCCCCCTTATCTCAGGACCCTTTAATAAACTGCACACAGGCTTTCTCGTGGCTAACTCTATCCCTGCCCGAGGTTCGGTGAATAAAAAACAGTTCAAAACAATCCTCAAACCACAAAATAAAGTGTATCAGCATAATACAAAAGCTTATACTCATCTCTGGCATCTTCTGCCAGTCATGGAGCAATTCTTCTATCCCAATCTGCTCTTCATGAAGCAGCCACTCTAGCCAGGGCTCAGGCTTCCTCAACTTATTCCCTTTAGCTCAAAGAGGTCAGCAGGAAACAGCATTGCTGCTTTTCTGGCCCTCTCTTGGTTACTCAAGGTCTGCTACAGGAACCTCCAGCTCTCTGCAGCCTCCCACATCTCTTCCTCTAGCAGCACCTTTACTTCCCTAGGTTGAGAGAGGTCAGTCTCACTACTGTCTCCTCCTTTGTAAGGCTGAAGTGCCTTCCCTTAAGCTCTATTGGGCAGCAGGTAAATAATCACAGGTTGACTGGCCCCTACTTCCTCTTCCAGAGGTCAATCACCCAGCCAACAGTTACATTAGTTAAATTCCTAACATTTACTGTAATTTTTTTTTAATTTTTTGAAAAGGCTTTCTTTTTGTTGACTTGGGAATGGATAACAACAGCAGATGTAATAATTTCAATTATTCTGCTATAGAAAAGAGACATTTTCCATCTCTTTTAGGTCCAACATTTAAACAACGTATTCCATTGCCGAGCTTATCCATTCATTCCTATGCACTGAAGATAACCATAAACAGTTCTATCATCATTTTTTGTTAAAGAATTAGAACTTAATGAAATTCACCTGTAGATTTAAAACTCCTGTAAATTAAAGGTGTCAAGCTTTGCACAGCTCTGTTCATAACAATACAATATACAAAATGGATACAAAATTTATGTTGCTTGAGCCAAGAGTCACAATCCTAAAGAAATATTAATGTTAAATGCAGTAATGGTGAGTCTCTTGTTTTTAAAGTTGACTTGCATATAGAATTAAAAACACTATTACCTTGAACAAAAGGACTTATTTCACTGTACAGATAAAATGGAGACATTCAAAAAATTAACAAACGAAAATTTCACCCTCATTTTTTGAATTAGGTCCTGGGGTATCCATGCTTGTAATGGCCAACTGGCTCCCAACTCAGCTGAAATGCACGGTGCTGGAAGTTTCATATCAGATACTGAATCCCGCAGGCTACCCAAATATTTGCAAGGACCCAAGTCTCTGTGGGGAACTAGACTATAAATTATTTCCCCCCTCGAGTTTCCCTGCTAGAGGAAAGTTTATGAGGTGAATCCTCTCCCCACAAGCCTACTGCCACCAGGAAATATTGTAGGTCAGCTGGATGTTCCAACAGGTCTCTAAGGTATCTGTGATATTACCAGCATGCTGATTTGTCTCATCAAAGCAAGAGACGGACATCTACAAAAAGAATAGATGTCATGAGAGCTACAAGACACAAAAAATATTGTCAGTAGCAGAATGTCTTCTCTGTAAAAGATTAAGTTCATTTACAGGTCACCTTTAAGGTAGTTTTCATCAAAGACCTATGTTTTCAATTTTTATTTCTTTCTTTAACAATTTTTGATGGCAGTTAGTTTAATTCTAAATTTAGAACTGTAAAATGACCCTACAAAGATGGTAAGTGCTATACAAACTGTTGTATTCTTTGTCTTTTCTTTCCATGAAGTCATCTTCCCCCTCACACGTGCTGACTTTCTTCTCTGTGCTCTCCTTTACTTTGATTGATTAATTTTCCACATACCTCCTTTTCCAGTTTCTCCCTTGGATTCTCATTTTTGTTGCCTCCTGTTTTATGATATCTTTTTTCTCTCTCTCTCTAATCCTCGGCTCTGCTATATGATATAACATGCTAGTCTCCTGGTCTCTCAAGCAAAGGCACACAGCACTCCAGGGATCAGAATTCAATACAGTTCTCTTTTCTGCCAGCCCACACGCACACACACACAAAAGACAACAGAGAGAAGCAGAGGGGCAGAGACAACAAAAAAGGGGAAGAGAAAAGAGGCAGCACTGGTTCACAATGAAGTTGCTCCAAAATAATGGTGTCAAATTTTTAATATACTTATCTACTGCCTTTCAGCTGCATTTTAACGCCAAAGTCTCAAGGGGTAATGTAGTAGCTTCGGCTCAGGTTTATCTTGTTTTTGTGGATTTAGGTCTCAGTCATAACCTTATTTTATGAAGTAGGTGAATGTTTTACAAATTCAGGTAAGATGTTTAAGTGGAGTAATGGTAAAAGGTATGTTTAGTTTGTTTCTGCTTGCCCTCTTTCTTGATTGTTTCCAACACATACTGTATGCAACAATTGAATAATAAAGAGCATTATTTAATACCAACCTCAAATCCCAGGTATGTCAACTTCGCACCATGCTGGCACCTCAAAGATGTCATTGCTGATTTTGCTGCACAATCGAAATATGTGAGGCAGCAAGGAGCTCGTTAACCTTATTTTAATCTATAAAACGTCATCAGCACAGTGACACAGCATGAAAGGAGTCTTGACTGAGCAACTGCTTGTATCTGAGAGACTGTAATTCAATTTTGCTACTCAGATGAAGATTGACAGCTACCACAGTTAGCAGTAAAGCTTTCTTTTATCTTGTTTGAGCAGGTCACTCAGAGAAGTAAAAATAAGATGAAAAATGAGTGCATCCTCACTATGCTCTGTGACAAAGTTCCTTCTCTATCTTGGTGGTTCCTGCGCTTATTGGTGGATTTGTTCACCTCAGAGATTCACCATGTGGGTCAGGGAACAGCCCAGAGACCTTCCCCTCTGGTAGGACCCACAGTTCAGGTCAATTCCTCCTTTGTCTGATCAGGAGTTGGGAGGTTTGGGGGGAATTCGGGTCCGCCCTCTACTCCGGGTTCCAGTCCATGGCCCTGTGGATTGCAGCTGTTTAGAGTGCCTCCTGAAACAGCTGCGCGACAGCTATAACTCCCTGGGCTACTTCCCCATGGCCTCCTCCCTACACCTTCTTTATCCTCACCACAGGATCTTTCT
The DNA here is from genome assembly GCF_003597395.2 of Chelonoidis abingdonii. Lineage (NCBI taxonomy): Eukaryota > Metazoa > Chordata > Testudines > Testudinidae > Chelonoidis > Chelonoidis abingdonii. The sequence continues at coordinate 94,882,591 of NC_133772.1, forward strand.
CCTGGTGTCTGACAATGCTTGTACTCTTCAATCCTCCAGCAATACACCTTCCCACTCTCAGCTCCTAGTGCCTCTTGCTCCCAGCTCCTCGCACGCATACTACAAACTGAAGTGAGCTCCTTTTTAAACTCAGGTGCCCTGATTAGCCAGTCTGTCCTAATTGATTCTAGTAGTTTCTTCTTAATTGGCTCCAGGTGTCTTAATTAGGCTGCCTGCCTTAATTGGTTCCAGCAAGTTCCTGCTTGTTCTAGAACTGCACCTATTATCTTACCCAGGGAAAAGGGATCTACTTAATCTGGAACTAATATATCTGCCTTCTAATGCTTTCCTGTATCCATCCGACCTAACCCTGCCATAGCTCATTAATGCTTAGTTTGATAGAAAGGTCATAAAGTATAACACTACTGAGCAGAGTTACATGAAAATGTAGTTGCATAACTTCTACAGAAACAAGGTTGTTGTGTGTTGATAGCATTAGCACAATGGACCAAATTAATTTTTGTGGTAATTCAGAGGATTTCACTGATGTACACGAGGGAAGAATTTGGCCCAGTTTGCGAACACTACACACAATTATTATATCTAACTATCTTTAAGTCAAATACAAAAGTTCAGGTAATAAAAATTTTAAGTTACGCACTCATATTCATTTTTCCCTGTAAAGCCTGGAGGCCAATGACTGCAAACCATGCCTGCTCCCACTGCTTACAAGATTACCACCTCCACAAATTGTGTGAAAACTCAGCACAAGAACTTCATCTGAAAGTTACCACTATTAAAATGCTGGTTAGTATGTGCACTCTGAATGACACAATTCTTGAAATTAACTATTCTTAATTAACTCATAACAAGTTTTGATGGATTGGTAGAGATGTTAATCCAAGTAAGAAAAAAACAAACAAGCAAGTAAGCCAACAAACAAACACGTTCCAATCTATATTATAGTATCACCACCACAAGCCTTGTGGAAGAAATGAGGTGGAGACCCCCCACTTTCTCCACCAACTTCCTGTGGTGAGAAAATGTAAAAGCCCTTTGCCCAGACAGGACTAAACAAATATTAATAAATAAATAATAGGAGATATACCAATCTCCTAGAATGGACCTTGAAAAATCATTGAGTCCAGCCCCCTGCCTTCACTAGCAGGACCAAGTACTGATTTTGCCCCAGATCCCTAAGTGGCCCCCTCAAGGATTGAACTCACAACCCTGGGTTTAAGCAGGCCATGCTCAAACCACTGAGCTATCTCTCCCCCCCAAATAGTGAAACAAACACAAAAGGAACCTCTCTTATTTATTATAAACAGGTGGGATGAGAGCTAATTTCCTTTAAAAATTACAGCTATACCACTGTTTTCTATCTATTTCTCATCCCTTGACATTTTTGGCTGGAAAAAACGGTTACTCAGCTTTCATAACTGTTGTTCTTCGAGATGTGTTGCTCATGTCCATTCCATTGTAGGTGTGTGCTTGCCACATGCACCAGTGCCAGAAGTTTTTACCCTTAGTGGTATCTGTAGGGGGCTGGCTCTGGCGCCCTCTGGAGTGGCGCGCATATGCACTGGTAGAAGGGTGCCGCTGGCTCCCCTCTCCCTCAGTTCCTACTTGCCGGAACTACAACAGAGGGGAAGAAAGGTTGTTCATGGAATGGACATGAGCAACACAACTCGAAGACCAACAGTTATGGGAAGGTGAGTAACTGTTTTTTTCTTCTCTGATTCCTCATTTCCATTCCATTTTAGGAGGCTCCCAAGCAGTACCTTTGAAGGCGGGTAGGAGTTCACAGATGTGTTGATTATAACACAGCTCTGCTAAATCCAGCATCATCTCTGGCCTGCGGATGATGGCATAATGCCTCATGAAGGTGTGTACCGATGACCATGTCACAACTCTACAGATGCCCTGGATGGGGACATGGGCCAGAAACATGCCTGAGCCCTCGTGCAGTTAGCAGTTATTAATGGTGGAGGCACCACCCATGTCAATTTGCGAGCGGTATGGATGCATATAGCAATCCAGGACAAAATCCTCTGAGCCAGCCATGACAGGAGAAAGGCATCGGACAACAAGCTGCTGTTGAAGCCTTGCAGAGAGCAGAACTGATGGCATTTTCCCTTCTTCTTGGTAGTGAACAGGTCCACTTGGGGAGCTCCCCACCTGTGGAAGAACATCCTGACGACCTCTGAATGGAGTGACCACTTGTGGTGAGAGAATAAGGACCTGCTTAGGCCATTCACCAGCGTATTCCAAACTCCAGGGAGATGGGAAGCTTCCAAGTGGATTGCATGCTGGATACAGAAGTCCCACAGGCAAAGGTCATCCTGGCACAGGGTCGATGACCGGGCTCCCCCTAGTATATTGACATACAAGAATATGGTGGCTGTGTTGTCTGTCAGCATCTATACCATGTGACCAGACAGATGGGGAAGAAATACCTTGCAAGCTAGGTGGATGGCCCTGAGCTCTGGGACATTTATGTGAAGCGACAACTCTAGTCACCATTGCCCTTAAGTCTTGAGGACACCAACGTACACTCCCCAACCAAGGTCAGATGTATCTGACACTGGGGATGCTGTGAGTCTTGGAGTCGCAAATGGAACACCTTCCATCACCAGGTGTGGGTTGGACCACAACTGTAAGGAGGTAAGATCATGAAGAGTCTGTCTAAGGGGTGCCTGACTGGGGAATAAACCAACAGCCACATTTTAAGGGGCCTTAGCCGCAGTCTCGCATGCTGCGGAGCGATGCCTGGAGCCCAGCATTCTGTGCCAAGAACTCACAGACTGTTTGCGAGTCTGTGATCCGGGGTGCAGCTCTGGAGGTTGCTGGCATGGCCCTAGAGCATGAGATAGGGTTGGGATACGTTGCCGCAGGGGCGACATATAGTGGTGCCACTGAAGGCTTTCCTCTTGAAATGGGTGGAAGGGAGAGGACTTGGGGCCTCTCCTCCTGGCGTGTGGACGGCATTGGGAGGGAGAGGATGCTGCTTGAAAGGCTTTCAGTGTAGATGTTACCACGTGCCTCTAGGAGGTAGGTCGTGGGGCGACTATGTTCAGCTGGTGAGGCTGCCACCTGCCTGGGTTCTGGAGATGGCATGATAGCCCAAGCCGATCTAAGCTCCAATTCTCCATTATTCTTGTCCTTATGGGCGCCTGGGGAGAAACCCCTTCCCACGTGTTTCTTACACCTTACTGGTGACAGGGATCAGTACAGAGAGGAATTCGGTGCCGGGGGGAGGGAGGCACTTCTTGTCTATGCTGAAGTACTTGGTACTGTGTCTGAATATGCTCGCTCCAAGGACAGTGCCAGCACTGACTCCATGAGGAGCACACATAGTTTAATGTCTCTTTCCTTCTTGGTCTAGGGCTTGAATCCCTTACAAATGAAACGCTTCTGGCGAATGTGGGATTCACCCAGACACTTTAAACAATTTAAACTGCTGATTGGCATGGGCTTTTTACAATGATCGCATGGTTTGAAGCCCAGGGAGCGGGGCATGCCCCATCCCTGGGCTAAGTTTCTTGGGGGACTATCAATCACTAAAGTATACTAAAGTATTAAGAACAGTAACTACAATTATTTACAAAGAAAAAAGTTCAAAGAACCACTGAATGGGAACCACTTGCTACAGCCAAGGGAGCATTCCAGCACGGACATTGGCAGTAAGAAGGAACTGAAGCAGGGGAGCAAGCGGCGACCTTATGCCAGTGCATATGCTTGCCACTACAGAAGGCACTACAGCCGGTTCCCTACGGATACTACTGAGGGTAAAAACTTACAGCACTGGTGCATATGGCGAGCACACACACCTACAATGGAATAGACATGAGCAAGCACTTGAAGAACACAGGAACTTCCCCATACAAGAAGCTACAGAGTTTTACTTGTGTAAGTGAGCCCTTTCCTCCAAAACAGTTCAGTTCAGCTCCTCCATGCACCTTGCCTACTCTGCCAATCCATTAATTCCCTTTAGAGCTGAAAAATCAGTCTCCTAGTGCTCCCTACTTTCTCTGATCCAGTTTGGTTGAAAAGTAACCATTATTTTCCGAGGGGGCAATTTCCCAGGCACTACCCCTTCCTCTAGTTTGATCTTCTCCTTAAATATTACCCTTGTCCATTAAGACATAAAATATCAAGTTTGCAATAGAGAATAAAAGTGATAATAGTGGAGAACATGGTGCCACTGATGATCTTTTTGATTGACACAGATGCTGTTTTGGTCCAAGATGCTATCGCAGAATGGGTGGAATTTGCCATTATACTGTTAGGAACTAACTTGCTGTATGCTACATAAAGCTGACTGAGTCACAAATGAACCATATGGCTAGGGAGGATTTTAAGGATATGTCAGAGGACATAGTGGATGGAAATGAGAAAATAATGCTGATGGCTTAGAACGCTCACTACATGTGAGAAATATTTGTACCACGTTGCCTAGATACAATTTATGGTAGAACTACTCTCTCAAGCTTTGGGTCAGGCAGAAAAAGGGGAAAACTCTCTGATGTGCAGAAAGAAGAGATGACCTGTGTAAAGAAACGCTTTTGGGATCCAAAGAACAATTTTATCTTTGTGAGAGGTTCAACAAGATTTCTTGAAGGAGAGGGCTCTAATTTCTGTTGATCTTCTAATGGAGATTATGGCTAGTAAGAAAAAAGGGTTTTAAGGAAAATAAGATAAAAATATGCATAATGCATAGGTCCAGAAGTGGAAAAATTAGGGCCTGTAAGGGTATGGAGCAATGAACCAGTAAGATTATTTTAGCAACAACATTTTGAACGGACTTAACGGGAAGAAATGGTACAAGCACTGAGGGTAGAGAGGAAGAGATTACAGTTGATAAGGTGTGGGGTAAGTAGGGCTTGGACAAGAACTTTGGCAGTGTGGGCAGAAAGGAGAAGTTGGCTCTTGGTAGCGTTGCACTGAAACAAGTGGCAAGAGTTAAACATGACCTGGGTGTGTGGTTCCAAAGAGATTGCCGAGTCAAAAATATAGTCAAAATTATGGTGTCAGTGACAGAGATGATGGTATTCTTCTTCTCTGCAATAGAAAAAGAAGAGGTAGGAGGAGGATTTGGGGGAAGATATCTGGGCCTACATCTATAGTTGGCCATCGGCGAGGAGATATCAGAAAGACCAGGATTTGGGAACTGTTTCCGACTGTGTATTGTTACAAAAACTGCACTTTTTAAGTATTTGTCACTTTTACTTACAAACCCCTAAACTATACCTGGAAGTATTAGATTCAGCATTTTCCTCCTAAGTTTCTAGCTGCCAGGAAACAAACCTACTTTCTTTCTGTCAGGAGCTATGGATTTGACTTATTGAACAATGCTGGATTTGCTTAGCAAGATCTATATGGTTATTAGCTACAGGCTCAATGTGATTTAGGCTGCAGTTTGTGCAGTAGATAAGTTTTACAGCTTTGGTTTGGGATATTAAAGGCTTAGTAAACTTTAAGGTTTTGTAGCTTTGATTTTGAACAAGTATTCCTGGACACAGCATTGTTTAATAAAAATATATGAATGACCTTAAGGCTGAAATAACTGAAGTAACTAAATAATTGAAAACCTGGACAGCATTCTCACATTAAGAGATCAGGGAAATGTTAAAAAAAAAAGTTGGAGAGAGGAAAAATTAGGACATATTTTTGCAATAAATGAAGAAGAAAGAAACTATTGACGTGACATATTGTAAAGAGAATTAAAAATTCTCTGTCCTGTTCATTAGTTTTGGACAGCTCTCTCTTTATGTTCTTCCATTGACTCTCCCTCTTTTACCACAACGAACAAACTTCTAGTTCTTACTTTCAAAATCCTTCACGACTTAACTCTGCCCTGTTTATCTCACCTATTATTTTACCACAAGCTTGGCTCCCACTTTCACTTCACCAATGATGCCAACTTGATTGCCCGATTCTCCATTTCTCTGACAAGCACTTTTGTTCTTTCTCCCTTTTTGCCTCTTATGAGTGGGGAAAACTAACAATAAAAATCCATAAAGCCACCATCTTATGCTCTTTTAAGTGCCTCCTCAAAATTGACCTCCTCCATAAAGCATACAAACTGTCAAATCCTAATGACTAAGCAAGAGCAAAGTTATGATTACTGCTTCTGACTGGCTAAGAATTGGGCACCTTTTTTACTATTTTTGATATCTCAACTCCCTTCCACCCTGACCCATTTCTTTGTTTCATCCACCATATGTCTGACCCCTAGCAAAACAGGATTCCAACTTGGTTGACCTCTAGGCATTATCACTATAAAAATGTTCATGAGAACTATAGCACGTACTCTTTCCATCGCTCCCAGGTGCAGTAGATGGTCCGCCTCCAGCCCTAGGAGGTGGGTATGCTCTGGGTACCTCAGGGCCTACAGGGGAGGGCAGATGGTTTGGAGGCGGTGAGGTGAACTGCAACCTGTAGCCTTGGGAAATGGTGCTAAAGACCCACTGGTCTGATGTGATAAGGGACCACGCCATGTGGAAGGAAGACAACGGTTGCAGAACACAAACTTTATTAATTGGGGAGTCTCCCTGGCAACTGGCCTGGTGCCCCCCTGCAAATAGTCAAAATCGCCTCTTGCCCTTAGAGGGCCCTGGCCGTGGGGCGGAGCAGGACCACGAACGGTACCACTAAGGACAAGTAGAAAGGCTGCAGCAGAGCTGCAGCACAAAGTTCCGACTACCTTCACTGGTGACAAGAAGAAACAGAGTAGGAGGGAGCACATGGTCCCCCTTATAGCGCAATATACAGGCGCCACTCCAGGGGTCGCCGTGATGCTCCCCCAGTATGGGTACTGCTAAGGGAAAAACTTCCGGCACTGGTGCACCTGGAGAACATGCACACCTACTGTAGAATACACGTGAGCAATCACTCAAAGAAGAATTAAATTTAATATCCCTGTGGCGGAGAACACACCGCAGGAGCCCAGTTCTGTAGCATTTAATTTCAGAAAGGGGAACTCACAAAAATGAGAAGTTAAACAGAAATTCAAAGGTACAGCGCCAAAAGTGAAATCCCCGAAAGCTGCATGGAAACATTTTAAAGACACCATAATAGATGCTCAACTTAAATGTATACCCCAAACTAAAAAACACAGTAAGAAAACCAAAAAAAGTGCCACCATATCTAAACAACAAGGTAAAAGAAGCAGTGAGAGGTAAAAAGGCATACTTTAAAAAGTGGAAGTTAAATCCTAGTGAGGAAAATAGAAAGCATAAACTTTGGCAAATGAAATGTAAAAATATAATTAGGAAGGTCAAAAAAGAATTAAGTACATCAGACGCAGGACACCTGCTAAACAACCAATGGGGCCACTGGATGATTAAGATGCTAAAGGAGCATTCAAAGATGATAAGGCCATTGCAAAGAAACTAATGAATTTTTCACATTGGTCTTCATGGCTGAGGATATGAGGGAGATTCCCAAACCTGAACCATTCTTTTTAGATGACAAGTCTGAAGAATTGTCACAGATGGAGGTGTCATTAAAGGAGGTTTTGGAACAAACTGATAAACTGAACAGTAATATGCCACCAGGACCAGATGGTATTCACCCAAGAATTCTGAAGGAAATTGAATGTGAAACTGCTGAACTACTAACTGTAGCCCGTAACCTATCATTTAAATCAGCTTCTGTACCAAATGACTGGAGGATAGTGTTAGGGAAAACTACCCCTCCGGCCTCATTGCCTCATTGATCTTTTGTTAAAACGAATTTATGATACAGGCTTGCATTTTATTGATTATAAGGTTAAGGTACTAACTTCATTTGGTATATACTGATAAGGTATATGACACCGATCTAAAGGTCACCAGCTAAACACTGCCATGATCATTCTAGAGTAATATTTATATGATTTTGTTTTAGCATAAGTGGCTTGCATAAGGCCCTGTTGGCCTTAGACCTAAACTGAGAACAACTTATTTGTCTACTTAATCATTGCCCTATTATAACCTTTGGTGAAAGGCCTATATGGAATTTCCCTAGGAACCCAAGCCGGGTATATTTAAAGCTTGCTTCAATCATGTATTCTACGTTAAAAGCTTGTTAAGATTTAAACTGATTTATCAGCATATAAGCCATCTGGCCAGAATTGGGGAACTGGACTCCGGTCACAGGACCCTAAAAAGGCCTGTATGACCTGCCAAAAGTAACCGCAAGTAGGGGTAACAGAACAGTCAGGGTCGTTGTCAGTCAAGCGGATGTCTAAAAGGAAGTAAAACAATTAGTGCTTGCATTTTGAATTATTTTATGCCATATAAGGGGAATATTAATTGTTTTGTGCAATGTAAGCCATATGATAAACCAAATAAGGTATGAATTATGACTTAATAGAATATGCAAATCTGCGGTTTTTAGCTATATAAGCATTGATGTGATTTTGTCCGGGAGAGCAGCTTAACCCTTGCATGGGGACATGCTGTCTCTCCACATATGCATATGTGTATTCTGATATATCAAATAAAGGTGCCTCAGGTTGTCTGATCAAGTCAAAGAGGTGGTGATCTTTTTCCCTGACAATAGCTAATATGACACCCATTTTTAAAAAGGGCTCCAGTGGTGATCCCGGCAATTACAGACCAGGCAGGAAGCCTGACTTCAGTATCAGGCAAACTGGTTGAAACTATAGTAAAGAACAAAATTGTCAGACACATAGATGAACATAATTTGTTGGGGAAGAGTCAACGGTTTTTGTAAAGGGAAATCATGCCTCACAATCTACTAGAATTCTTTGAGGGAGTAAACAAGCATGTGGACAAAGGGCATCCAATGGATATAGTGTACTTAGATTTTCAGAAAGCCTTTGACAAGGTCCCTCACCAAAGGCTCTTAACAAAGTAAGAAGACATGGGATAAGAAGGAAGGTTAGGAGTAAATTCTCAGTTTTCCGAATGGAGAGAGGTAAATAGTGGATCTCTCAAAAAAGGATCTTTGAAAACTGGGTGATCGGGCAACAAAATGGCAAGTGACATTCGATGTTGATAAATGCAAAGTAATGCACACTGGAAAACATAATCCCAGCTATACATATAAAATGATGGGGTCTAAATTAGCTGTTACCACTCAAGGAGTCATTGTGGATAGTTCTCTGAAAACATCCACTCAATGCGCAGTGGCAGTCAAAAAAGTGAACAGCATGTTGGGAATCATTAAGAAAGGGATAGATAATAAGACAGAAAATATCATATTGCCTCTACCGAAATCCATGAATGCCCATATTTTGAATACTGCATGCAGATGTGGTCGTCCCATCTCAGAAAAGATATATTGGAATTGGAAAAGGTTCAGAAAAGGGCAAGATTAATAAGACTGGGACTTTTCAGCTTTGAAAACAGATGACTAAGGGGGGATATGATACAGGTCTATAAAATCATGACTGGTGTGGAGAAAGTAAATAAGGAAGTGTTTCTTATTCCCCTTCATAACACAAGAACTAGGGGTCACCAAATAAAATTTATTGGTAGCAGGTTTAAAACAAATAAAAGGAAGTGATTTTTTCACACAACACACAGTCAACCTGTGGAACTCCTTGCTAGAGGATGTTGTGAAGGCCATGTCTGTAACATGGTTCAAAAAAGAACTAGATAAGTTCATGGAGGATAGGTCCATTAAAGGCTATTAGCCAGGATGGACAGTGATGGTGTCCCTAGCCTTTGTTTGCCAGAAGCTGGGAATGGGTGACAAGGAATGGATCACTTGATGATTACCTGTTTTGTTCATTCCCTCTGTGGCACCTGGCACTGGCCACTGTCGTTAGACAAGATACGGGCTAGATGGACGTTTGGTCTGACCCAGTATAGCCATTCTTATGTTCCACTATTCCTCTCTCAGTTCCTAACTACTAATTAAAAAAAAAACAGTAACAAAATTGCAGAAGTGGTCTTCCTCAAAAAATTCGCTACCTTTCACCTGCAATTCCATAGCCCCTTGCTCCACTGTGCATGCTACTGGGCACAGGGATTGTTATTTTTAAGGTGCAAGGTATTCCTCCAGCCTCTGGCTCTGCTGCTTTTTCAGTGGATTATATTGCCTTGTCTCTTGTTCTTTTAAATTCAGTCTCTCCATACCTTTCAAACACTTGTGTTAATACTTGCATACATCCTTATAAGAAGAGTATTTCATAGTTTAACTCAACACTGCAAAGTTACGGGGGTACATTCCACTTATTTTCCCTTGTGGTTGTACCTACAATACTCTGCTGTATGACATGAAAGTTAAATAATTTTTCTGATAAATTACAGCAGTTCTTTCCCCCATGTATATTTTAAATAAGATAAAAGGTCCAATGAAAAAAGGCAACAAGATTGATGAAGTAAAGAGTAAAGTTTTCAGACAGACTGATCATAACAAGACAATATTTTACTCTGGTCTCTGTTTCTGAAGGCATGTGCTGAAGATTTATGGGAACATGGTGCAGGATGAACTATTATATTAAACATTGGAACATTCTTTCACCTCAGGCCAAAGATATATACAGTAAAACCTTTTTTATCTGGCATGTTGGGAGAATGGGGGGGTGCCGGTAAGTGAAAAATTCCAGTTAACTAAGAGGGAAGAGAGGATTCAGGACTAGGGGTTGGGGCGCCAGATCCGGGCAGCACTTACCTTGGGCGGCTCCCCACAAGCAGCGACACATCCCTGCTGCTCCTAGGCGGAGGCGGAAGCTAGGAGGCTTTGTGTGCTGCCTGTGCACCCAGGTGTCACCCCCGCAGCTCCCATTGGACAATGGGAGCCGCAGAGCCAGCGCTGAGGGCAAGGCAGGGTGGGGGCAGTGCGCAGAGCTGCCTAGCCACACATCCACCTAGGAGCAGCAGGGATGTCGTCACTTGCAGGGAGCCACCTGAAGTGAGTGCCACCACCCGAAGTGAGTGCTGCCCAGATTCAGCACCCCGAATACCCTCCACAACCCCAACCTTCTGCCCCGAGCACCCCCCAACTCGCTTCCAGAGCCCACACCCCCTCGCCCCAGCCCTGAGTCCCTCCCACACTCTGAGCCCCTGGTGACCACTCCTCCGCCTAGGAGCAGCAGGAACATGTTGCCGTTTCCCGGGAGCCACGTGGAGCTAGGTAGGGAGCCTGCTGGCCCCACGCCAACTGGACTATAAACCAGATTTTCAAGGAAGATCAGAAATGTTTAAAGAGATTTCAGGTTGGTAAAGTGCCAGATAGCACAGCTTTTACTATACACAGAATTTGTACTGAAGTGCAAAGCTGATATAAAATGCCTAGATAATAGTGTTCCTATTTCAGTACTTCCAAATACCATGTAAAGGGCTTACAAGAAATTACTACCTAGGTTTCAATAGAGGAAAAATATATATATAGACACTTATAATTGTATCTGATGAATATTTGGTGTTTCAGACAAAAAAGCAGAAAATTTTCCACAGACAGCAAAACGTACAATCATGCATAGCACTCACATGAATAATTCATTGACTTCATTGGGATTACTCATTAGTAATTGTCACAGAAATGGGCCGTGAGTGGCGGAAACACTTATCTTATTCAGGATATTCCATCCTTGCTAAATCCATTCAAATAGTAAAACTCTCCTCATTCATTTCTTCATGATTTTTTTCTTATTCCCTACTTTACTAGATCAAAAGAGCTGTTTTTACCTTTATACTAAAAAAACTACTACATATTTTAGTACTAATAATCGTAGATGAAGTGAAATATAAGAACAATGGAAAGATGACTAAGTTTATGTGGTGCTGGTTGCTTTTTATAGAAGAAAATGAGAAAGTTATGGTCAAAAATAAAAAAAGTGACAATCTCAATAAAACTGGAAAAGAAAAAAAAATGCCATGGGACAATATTTGAATTATAAGAGAGTTTATTCTCCATTACAAAAGTTTATATACCTATCATTTAATAATTTTAAAACAATGGCTTACATAAAGGGCTAGAATGGCATAAAGGAGCCCTTAAAACCCTGGTTCAAATTATGGGAGGATTCTCCTGGTCCAGGCACTTAAGAAGATAGTCAAAGGCTTACTTCTGAGGACCCATTTGCAAGCTCTGGCATATGGGTTGTGCCAGGGATGGGACTGGGGATTGGATGGGTGCCAGGGACAGGATTAAAACACACAATGATGTGAAAATTCCATGTAGCACCATAGCCCATAGGGCAGCCTGTGGAGATGGCTGTAAGTTGGACAGTTCTGAGTGCTGTCTAATCAGGCTGTGGATGCTGGAACAACTTAGTGTAAGAATGGCACAAAGGAGTCTCAAAGCTACCTTAGCCCCCTTTCCTCCTGGCCTGTGAGTTTTGGGCTGAAACACAGAATAGAATCAAACCACAGATATGTAAAATGCCGTGGAAAAGTTTTGCTTTGTGAAAGATAGGGGAAAGAGATAAGTTTTTGTCACAGGAATCATGGCAATGGCAAGCCTATTCTCCACCGAGCATGGGAATAGGCACTGTGGAAAAGTTAAATGTAAGAACAATATAAAGTGGAAAACGGTAAGTTTCAGAAGAAATCTGAAGCAGACATGGGTCTAAGGTAAAAAGTTGCAAGTCTAGATCTGGATTTCACACAATCTGAGTTTTTGTTTTGCTTTGACCCATTACGCAAGTATGAATCCACAAAGGTCAACTCTGGATCTGAATTCTTCCACAGATTCAGATTCATCTCTAATAAAAACTCATTTAATCATGGTTTGGAGCCCAGATGCTTTTTTTAACTGTCTGAAAACTATTTAAACATACAACTCCCTTCTTCATTCTGCTATATTAAAAAAATGTCTTTCATTCATACAAACTTTTATGAGAAAAAATATTACAGCGCTGAAACTTCTGCAGAGTAAAAGAAAAACACAGTACTAGAGGACACTTTAAAAAACTTACTGGGAGACTTCTCTTCCACCTCTGTAGGCTCTTTTTTTTCTGCTTTTGGTGGGCCTTTGATTTTGTATATTAGTGAACGAAGTTTGCCCATCCAGGAAGTGTCTTCATCCGTCTCCTCTTCTTCTTCGAGTGGAATACCTAACACATAGTAAAACTAATTAGAAATAAAACCATATGCCTTCAAGATAAAATTGTTCAACACACAACTTGTACTGCATACGGTTAAGAAATCTGTAGATTAGGAATGTTGAAAATAGCTTTTAACCAGCAAATTTCATACAGAAAAAAATATGGTAATCAGCAAACTTCTAGAATGTTAGCTATAGTGGTACCCCTCAAAACAGCAAATGTACTTCAGTTATAGTATAAATATTACAAATAATTAGATATATAATACTCCTTAGGAACATCAGTAGTTGTTTCCCCTAGTATAACAACACGGATATTGTTTTAGGAAGATTTTACTGCAATTAATAATGATACAAAAGTCCTGTAAGATTTGGCTAGGTTTTAGGCAGCGTTTAAAAGTATATTCCTCTGGATGGGATGATTTAAAGGGGTTGGTTGGATGCTTTTATGTATTGGCTGGCTAAGTTTGTTTCTTGTTAAAGGACCCTGAGAGATGGGAGGATCCCAGAGCTTGGGCTCAAGCCCAATCCTGGAAGTCTAACACAGCAATGAAACAGCACTGCAGCCTGAGCCCCGTGAGCCCGAGTCGGCTGGCACAGACCAGTCGCGGGTGTCTGGACATACCCTCACAGCACCTAGCACTGACCAGACTGTGTCTGAATCATGGTTACAGAGATGCTCCGTTCCCTTAAAGCTCCTATGTCTGACAGGACTGTGCATGCGTATTCTCCACCGAGCAACTGATATGTTCCCTCCAGAGCAGGGATAGAGGGGTAAAAGTGGTCTTTCCCTATAAGTGATGCTAACAGTTGTTTCATGCTGCGGTGGAGCTGGGCACTTGAATGGAGAGCAGGGAGCCTCTCTCTCCAACTGGCAGCCAGGCAGTGTGGAGGAGAAAGCAGTCTGATTCAAATGCAGAGGAGACACAATCCAGACAGCGCAGGGAGGAATAGATTAGGACAAGGAATCTGGTAAGAGTGGGACTGAAAGTGAAGATGGAAACTGGGACTCGCTGGGCAAGGAAGCTGCAATCTGAGGGAGGGAAAGTTGAGACTGGAATCCAGGGTGCAGGGAAGGGGAACGGGACTGAGAGATCATGAGGGAAACAGAGAGGGGGAATTAGGGGTCAGTTGGCTGGAGAAAGGTGCGAGACTGTGAGATCATATTAGGAGTTGAGGTGTTGGTGGAGAACTTGGACTGGTTGTGCAAAGAGACAAGGATCCAGAGAGGGGAGTGGACTGCAGCAAAGAGTAAGGAAGCAGATGGATAAGACTGGATTGGATGAGAAGCCTGAGGAGAGATACTAGGGCCTGGTCTACACTACGCTTTTATACCGATTTTAGCAGAGTTAAACCAATCTAATGCTGCACCCGTCCACACAATGAGGCCCTTTATATCAATATAAAGGGCTCTCTAAACCGGTTTCTGTACTCCTCCCTGACGAGAGGAGTAGCACTGAAAACGGTATTACCATATCGGATTAGGGTTAGTGCGGCCACAAATCGACGGTATTGGCCTCCGGGTGGTATCCCACAGTGCACCACTATGACCGCTCTGGACCGCAATCTGAACTTGGATGC